>NC_041394.2:160881889-161166889 GCF_900747795.2 Erpetoichthys calabaricus | reverse complement strand
TTAAAATTTACTGTGAATTTGTGTCATACATACTTTACAATATATGCAATATATTCCCACTTCTATAGCACTGTACCATTCTGGTAGATTACATCATGTAAAGATTTTTACATAAATTATCCTATACAGTACATTTCTATCATCCCAACAAAGCAGGCAAAAGTTGCTTGTGTCCAAAGTCACAATAAAGAATGACTAGCCAGGCAGGACAAAAGACCAAACCCCACCCCTATGGACTGGCACAGTAAAACATGTTTGCACATGCAAAAAATCGGGTAAACTTCCATACAAAAAACTTGCATATTGTTTGAATCTAAAATTGTAGCTGTTGCTAAGAAAAACACTGGCAAATAATACACTTTGTTCTTCATTGCCTGGCAAAGTGTTTTTTGTTTTTGTTTTTTTTGTGTGTTTTTTTAAATCTTTTATTTCAGTGATTTTTTTTTTTTGTATTGAATACTAAGAAATTGGTATGAGAATCACACTGAAGAAGATATACTCTAGGTCAGACATGCTGCTGATTCAGTCATACTAGCCAGGTTGTCATGGAAGACCCTGAACCTTGTGTCTGTATCTAAAATACAGCATATTATAACAGCCCTTTGAATGGCTGATAACATCAACCGTAAATATACAAGATTCTTCAGGTACAAGAGCCATACAACATGCCATTTTTCTAAAGGGGCAGTTGGATATTGCTGAAAAGCTCAAAATACATGGTTTTCTAAGAAATTTAAATTGTCTTTATATATGAAGACCGTGAAATAATGAAGTTGATCATAAACCTGTTGCCAGGAAAATAGGGACAGTGACTTCAATACGAATCTAGGGTCTGTGATGTGGCACACAGTGTTGCATGTCTTTAATAACAGGTATACTAATTTAACATGAAAATGGTTATATGTATTAAGATGCTTCCAATCTCTGAAAATGAAGGCAGGGCAAATATCTTATTTTTTTGGCTGCTCCTGTTAAGTGAATCTATAAAGCAATCCATTTATGGAGTGTAAGGGCTACACTTCATAGCAGAAAATTCTCTGCAGTGACTGGGCACATGCAATTCTGGCATGTTGTTGGAAACTGCATATTCCACACTATTTCATGACAACTGAATTGTCTTGATAAAACAAACCAATCTTTTATTCAAAAATAAGGATTTGGTGAACATAACATGGTGACTGTTTTGGCTCAGTCAGATGGGGATAACATTCATTGTTTGTGAGGCACTGATTGGATGCAGTTTTTTACAATGTGATAGATGTACTTCACTACCCAACCTCCCCTTTTTATTATTGCCATATTTGTTTTCTTAAAAATAGTTGATAGTTTATATGTAAATTTTTCTACTATTTTCTACTAATAAAAATCACTGTAGTTGTAAATTGTATGTTACGGAGCAAACACTGGGCTTTACTTTTTAAAATTATTTTATTACAGGTGGCAAATATGTACCTAGGGCAATCTTGGTTGATCTTGAGCCGGGAACAATGGACTCTGTGCGCTCTGGACCATTTGGACAAATCTTCAGACCAGATAACTTTGTATTTGGTAAGATTTCAGTGTGGTAATCTAATCTTTAATTTGAGTCCAACTTATATTTACAAAGTGCACTTCCAAGAATGCTATACACTATTAAGACACATCCATCCATACATTTTAAATTCTGCTCAATTCAGTTACATGAGCCCATACACCAGACAAAATCATACAGAGAAGTGTGGCTTCAAATGCAAGATTTATTACAACCCAAATACCTTTAATAGGATTCTTTTCCAAGGTTGCACAAGCACTGTCACAATATAAATCGTTCTCCCGGTGCTTGGCTTTATCCTGCTGTAAGCACTTCCAGGTTAAATGGAAGTCCCCGAAAGTAGGAACCACAAATCCCGCCAGTTTATCCTGGCAGGCTCCATGTAACCCAACAGGTCTGCCCCATGGGACTATAGGTCCCAGCATGTTCTGCAAGTGTCCATGTGGGAATCCTAACCCAGGGATGCTTACATCAAGCATATCTAGGGAGTAAATAGTTCAAGCATGAAAACTCCCCTGATTCTACCACTGAATTGGCCTACTGGCCAGGTAAGCACCTTGAACCTGTCCGGCAATGACACCAGGATAACCAGTTGTCTGGCAGGGAACATCCTTCCTTTTTTTCCTGCTTTTTTTTCATTCCCTGGCCTCTAGGCCAGGCAGTGGACTAAAACCTGTCTGTGTAGGGAAACCAGTTCATGTGTGCTGTCTGTTACATTACAAGAAATTGGGCCCTGCCCTGGCAGCATCAGATGCAAGGCATCAACCAGTGCAGAATGGGGTGCATTCAAATTTCACACACACACAGCCATATTTACTAACACAACTGTAAATCACATTGCCCAGTCACCTCAACATACAGTATATTGCTTTGGGATGGGGATAATATCTTTAGTACTTAGAGGAAAACAAACAGACAAAGGGAGGATTTGCAAATTCTACACAGAGTCCCTGGGAAGGGACTCAGGCAGACTATCCTGGAACTGTGAGGCCACTGGTCTAACTACTGTGCCATGCTTTTAACATATGCTACCATAGATAATATAAAGTCAAAAAACCTAATTGAACCCAAATGCCATGCAGTATTTCTTCTAGTTTTGTATTACAGAATTGTTTTTACAGTGTGTCAAATATCTTGGATGTATTTTTTCCCTTCCTTTACTTCTTTCCAGCAGAATTGTTTTCTGTACATCATATAATTGTTGTATTATAATAAACCCAGCATGAAGGTTAAGCCAGGTCACTTTAAAAAAAATTTTGACCCATGTTAGTCTTTCTAGGCTTGAATTACTAGTGTAAGTGTAAATTTAATTAAAATTATTCATGGTTTGTCACAAACATACTGTATATATACCCTTTTTCAAAGATCCTACTTGTCAGCTAATACATGTTTTTAATTGTTGTATATCTACTGTGTTCTCTGCAGTAATTTTGGTTCCACCATTGTTTTTAGAAAACTTGTACATATTTCCTGCTTAAGCTGTCCAAATCAGGGACTAATGGTGCAGGTAGCAATGAGCTATCAAATGTATCACTGTTATAGGTTGCCACAGCAAGGGAGATCTTAAACCTGAAATGCGTTGAACATAAACCACTACACTAACCAGAATATGAATGAACACGTTTTGCTGTTCACATCTAAAACATGTGAGGATATGTGGGGCTGCAGTCTATGGGTGGAGATGCTTCATTTGAAAAAGACAAATGAAGAAACTGTACGTGTGCGTTTTTCTACTTTGTGGAAAAGAAGCCAACAGATCCTCAACCTAGAAATGTTGCTTGGCTATAATGACCCTAGGGTATGTGGGGAGGCTTTATTGTAATGGTTTCATAATCCTATGCCTTTAGTTTAATGTTAAAAAAAAAAAAAAGTCCATGCCACTAACTGGGCCCAGTATACTACTTTGGAGGTAATAATGTACTTCAATACAGTGATTTCTTATTGTTTCATTGTCCTCACTGAGGTATAAACCTAAGTAATTAAAAGTATCTGCATACATTTCATGTGTCCACTTGCATAAGTTCCTCAGGTTTTTTGGCTGGTGTGGATTTTTGTACTATTATGCCATCTGAGCTTGATAAGGAAGTTTAATTTTGACCCTGTTCTGCCTGCATGTTTACCATGGAGTTGTCTCAAGCAGGAACTTCTAACACATTGTCATATTGGTTGCTCCAGAAGAGGTTAATGGTCATGTCATGCATAATATGGATAGGCAGATTGTATGCAAATAGTTCTTTGTTGATTCCTGAAGGGGACATTTACTTGATTCTTTTGAAGAGTATAAAAACAGTGCAAAGTATAGCATGACTAATACCTAATTAAAACTGTATACTTGACTTTTTTTTCTCCCCCCCCCCCCCCTTTCTTTTCCCTCTCAAGGTCAAAGTGGAGCAGGAAACAACTGGGCCAAAGGTCATTACACAGAGGGTGCTGAGCTTGTGGATTCTGTTCTAGATGTGGTGAGGAAGGAGGCAGAAAGCTGTGACTGCCTCCAGGGCTTTCAGCTTACTCATTCTCTAGGAGGTGGCACAGGCTCTGGCATGGGTACCCTTCTTATCAGCAAAATAAGAGAGGAGTACCCTGACAGGATCATGAATACCTTCAGTGTAGTGCCCTCTCCAAAAGTATCAGACACTGTAGTAGAACCTTATAATGCCACCCTATCTGTACATCAGCTTGTGGAAAACACAGATGAAACCTATTGTATTGATAATGAAGCTCTCTATGACATCTGTTTCCGTACTCTCAAGCTGACGACTCCCACTTATGGAGACCTCAACCATCTTGTCTCTGCTACAATGAGTGGTGTTACCACTTGTTTGCGCTTTCCTGGTCAACTTAATGCAGATCTACGTAAATTAGCAGTAAACATGGTCCCCTTCCCCCGATTACACTTCTTCATGCCTGGCTTTGCACCCCTTACTAGCCGAGGCAGCCAGCAATATCGTGCTCTGACTGTGCCTGAGCTTACCCAGCAAGTGTTTGATGCTAAAAACATGATGGCAGCCTGTGATCCACGCCATGGTCGCTACCTCACTGTGGCAGCAGTTTTCCGTGGAAGAATGTCCATGAAGGAAGTTGATGAACAGATGCTCAATGTTCAGAATAAGAACAGCAGCTACTTCGTAGAATGGATTCCTAACAACGTGAAGACTGCAGTATGTGACATTCCACCCAGAGGGCTTAAGATGGCAGTCACATTCATTGGCAACAGCACAGCTATCCAGGAGCTTTTCAAGCGTATCTCAGAGCAGTTCACTGCCATGTTCAGGCGCAAAGCTTTCCTTCACTGGTATACTGGAGAGGGGATGGATGAGATGGAGTTCACTGAAGCAGAGAGCAATATGAATGACCTGGTGTCTGAATACCAGCAGTATCAGGATGCTACTGCTGAAGAAGAAGGAGAATTTGAGGAAGAAGCTGAAGAGGATGCTTAAAATTTGAGCCCTAAAAAGAAAGTGGGGAAGAATAGAGGGCAGGGTAGAGTTGTTTAAAGGCTGATCTTAATTCTGTCACTGAGCTTTTTACCATTCAGTATTGGAGTAATTATTTCACTTTGAACAGCTTCATCTTAGAAACTGGCATCAGTTAGGTTACTTCATCAAATTACACATGTTGGATGTTTTATGTGTTTGCTTGTACCCCAAATCTGTTTTGTGAATGCATCTCGCATTATGACATTGGATTCAGAAGGTGGGTAGTAGGTTGGATCCAAACAGATGAACATTTAAGTCCTGAGAAAAGGGGTGTGATCTTGGCTAGCGCTGAGAAACGTTTGGTCCTGATCATCAGAAGTAGAGGTTAGTGGAATAGAGTGAAGGATCTTTCAATAAGCAGCAGGTTGGATTTTAAAAGTAGGCGTGAAAAGCTGACCGAAATAATTTGTAATATTGCAGTATTTGTCAGGTATAAATTTGGGAAGATCATTGTTGACATAGTGCAGACAGAGTGAATTAAGAAAAATATTAAACATTTACCTAAACTCTAAAACTGGCAAACTAAAATACATGCCTTAATGATGATTTTAAAAATCTAATAAAGGAACTCTTTACTGAATGAGAAAAGCTCAGTATGTTTTTTGTTTTTGCACTGTCTTAATCTTATCCTTTTACTGTCTCCTCTTAAAAACACTTAATTTGTTCTTGTTTGTTTTTTCCACTTTTTTCCATGTAATTTTTTTTTTCATATTGAAAAGTATGAAGCCTGTGGACAATAAAGGAATTTGTAAATAATTTTCTTGTTCTTTGCATGTTTTAATATGGAAACTGTGTGGTAGTGTTTTTTTGAAGTCATATTGTTAATCATATTTTTGAGGTGTGGGGTTGTTTTTTTTTCTCTCTTTCGGGGATTCTGCTACAGAGACTTGCACTTCAGTGTTGATCCAGGTGATGTAGACTTGATAATTCTCAAATCTAGATAGCAGATTATCCCAATATGTGGGTGTGTTTGTGTGTGCCAATATATAAATGGTATCCTGCCCAGGGTTGGCCCTTGTGGCCAGTATTGGGAGCCTGAACTCGTAACGGTCAAGATACTGAACCAAATTAAGTGGTTTTGTGATTAATATTGTAATGACACATTATTTGACCAATAATTTTCTTGGTTATTTTTTCCAAAAGCATCAAATACAAAGTATGAATATGGATGTGTTCATTACTTGCAAAGTGTCCATCTTTGCAAGTCTATTGTGTAAAGAACTAAAATATCCTTGAGTAGTTAGCTGTGTTGAGGTTAATTAAATTCAAATTAGTGCCTAATTGATCATGTACTAGAGTAGAACAATGCTTAACTATAATTTTTTAATATTAAAGTCTACCTAGAAGGCAAAATTTCTTTCTGTATTACTGTTGAGTTGAAGCAAATCTCAACTTTTTTTTCCTTCTTGAATTTTGTTTCACAAAGGAAAACTTAAGGAAATGTATAGTATGCTGAACCTAAATTGAGTGTTAAGTTGTAGGTTTGATGTTTAATTTGTATATTGGCTTGAGTACATTGTTTTTATTATAATGTTAAAATAGGATAATCGGGTCAATTTTTATTTCTTTTTAAGAAAATTTTGGAATTGAAATTAATAGTAGCCTTCAACTCATTTTTCTTCTTATTGTAATGCATATTTAATCTTAGGTTGCATAATAAGTCTTGATAGGTATTTGTACAGTGCCTACATTAGCTACATAAATAAATTGTATTTGATTAAAGTACTAACAAGCATTTTAAAATAGATGTTTTGGAGGTTCATTTTTAATTTTAAAATAGTACATGATGTTGCATTTTCATAATACTTAAAATACGGGTCTGAAATGACATGACCGTAGTTTTGGTCCACATTCTTAAAGCAGCCTCTGTGTGGAATGCAAAATTAGTGAACAGTTTACCAGGTTGTGGTTTTTAATCCTTTTTCTTTTGGCTCTCCCCGTTAGGGGTTGCCACAGCAGATCATCTTTTTCCATATCTTCCTGTCCTCTGCAACTTGCTCTGTTACACCAATCACTTGGAAGGTCCCCTCTCACCACTTCCATAAACCTTCTCTTAGGCCGCCTTCTTTTTCTCTATCCTTGGCATCCTTCCCAATATACTCCACATCTCTCCCCTGCACATGTCCAAACCAACACAATCTCGCCACTCTGACTTTGTCTCCAAACCATCCAGCCCTCAAATGTACTCATTCCTAATCCTACCTATCCTCATCACACCCAATGCAAATCTTGGCATCTTTAAAACTGCCACCTCCAGCCCTGTTTCTTTTTTTTTTTTTTTTTTTTTCGTCAGTGCCAATATCTCCAGCCCATATAACACAACTGGCATCACTACTGTCCTGTAGATCTTCCCTTTCATGTTTGCTGATACCTATCTGTCACAAATTACTTCTGACATTCTTCTCCACCCATTTCACCTTGCCTGCACTCTTTTTCACCTCTCTTCCACAATCCCTCTTTACTCAGTACTGTTGATCCCAAGTGTTTAAACTCATCATCCATCACCAACTGTACTCCCTGCATCCTCACTATTCCACTGACCTTCCTCTCATTCACACCCATGTATTCCCTCTTGTTCCTACTGACCTTCATTCCTCTCTGCTCTAGAGCATATTCCCAGGGTCTCCTCAACCTACTCTCACCTCCCTATAGATCAAAATACCAGCAAACATCATAGTTCACCAGGAGCCGATCCCAGTTTAATTCCACCTCCACATTGAATGCGTCTGTCACTCCTACCGCAGACCTCACCACTGTCACTCTT
The DNA here is from genome assembly GCF_900747795.2 of Erpetoichthys calabaricus. Classification (NCBI taxonomy): domain Eukaryota; kingdom Metazoa; phylum Chordata; class Cladistia; order Polypteriformes; family Polypteridae; genus Erpetoichthys; species Erpetoichthys calabaricus. The sequence continues at coordinate 161,159,118 of NC_041394.2, read as the reverse complement.
CCCTCGTACATATCCTGTACAACTCTTATGTACTTCCCTGCCATTCCTGACTTCTGCATACAATACCACAGCTCCTCTCGAGGCACCATGTCATATTTCTCCAGGTCCACAAAGATGCAATGCAACACCTTCTGGCCTTCCCTATACTTCTCCATCAACACCCTCAGAGCAAACATTATATCTGTGGTGCTCCTGTGGTTTTTAATAAAAAGGTATAATTTTTATTAAGAGAAATGGTACTAATATACATCAAGCACCTGCGCTATGCATTTCATGTTAATAGATGTACCACATGGCATTTTCATATGGTTGAATGAGACTGTTAGATTCCATGTATATTCATTTTATAAGTGGAACTTGCACATTGTACCTATGTTGTGGGCTTGGACCCCAAAAGTACCCTTATTATTTTGACAACTTTAAATTACCCCATTGTGGGTGTAGGTGCAGGTGTGTTTAACAATGGAGGGAAGTCATTTCTAGGGTTTCACAACCTTTAATTAGGAGTTTTTGGTAAATAGTTGGCCATTATACTTTGTTCTCCGTCCTTTAATTAGTCAATTTCTCTAAACATGCACAGATTTTAATGCATATGTGTCCATGTTATAGTAGATGCACTCAGACTGCAGTTTTCAATACAGCTGAAGCCTTTGAATTTGATTTGTATACAGTAGTGCTGTATGTGTAACACTAATCTTAAGTGTAATACAAGAATATTATGGAATTGCTGCATTTGTGCAATTTTAGGCCCCTAAACAATTATTCGTCTATGGTGACCTGTTATTAAATGACTAAACATGAAGCTTTTTTAATGTTAAATTATTAAAGTACAGAATGTTAATATATAACATTCCAATTAAATAAAAATAATTTATGTAAAACATAAGTTGATTAAGGAAAGATTTTGGCCTTCTGCACCTTTGAACAACCTTACTATTTTACAACTGTGAAGTACCTCTATTAGCATACATTTCACAAGTTATAAAACTAAAATATCCCATTTTCCCAGAAAATGCCATTTTCTTGGATTTGCAGTTTCCAAAACAGACTTGGATTTAGTTAATTAACCTACGGTGGGTATTATACTCTAAAAGCAATACTTGGAATTCAAATGCTGTAGCATACAAACTAGGTTATATGATACCTTAATGTGCTGAGCTTCCTACCAATCTTCTGTACTAGCAATGCTGGTATTCATCTTTAGTTTGAATTTACAAATGGAGCACAAATAGCCTAGCTGACTTGCTTAGAGACTGTACCAGCAGTGTTGCTAGACAACAATGCATGGTTTTCTGTGTTCACAGAAACATTTCTCTAGTTGATTAAACTGTTCAAAGTTTTTGAAGTTTAAAATAAAAAATTAGGGTGTACTTTTAAAGTTCATTAATTATTGATTCCTAGTTGGTACTGTACAAGTGTTGGTGTGTGAGTGGGCCTTGTAAAGGACTAGTCTCTAAGGCTGTTTCCCAGTTCCTAGGGTTGCTGTGATAGAGTTTAGTCGTCTGTGACAAGGAGTTACTTTAAGTTAGAAAATGCTATGTTACATGTAGTTTACAAGCTTCCCACAATAAATATCACACTGTTATACTTTTGTAAATGCTCATCATTTGTTTTAATATATATGGGCATTGTACTGTTTCATTAAATTTCTGATGACAGCCTTATACACCTTTGGTTATCTGTTTGTCCATTCTCAGGATCACTTTGATTCTGTGGTGTAATTACCAAGTGATAAGCTAAATGCAAGTTTGGGGGAATCATTATCTGTAATATCTTCAAATTAATTACAGCCAGACTTGATTTAACAATATCAAATCATGCACTTTGATGTGTTGCTAATCCCAATCACATCCAACAAATAAATAGCAAACAGATGCTTCTATTAGTGTGGATAATGTTTGGAAAAGTGGTGGCTTTCTTGTTGGTTTTTTTGGTGGATGCAGAATACTGCAGGATGGTAGCATGTCCAACTGAAAGTTGACAACATTGTGGTTCAGACCTACCTGTATCTATTTTTTTTAATTTAATATTTTGTAAAATAATTACATTACCACCGCCCCTTTAAAATATGACTGTTGCCAAGGTCATTCTCATTAGTCTCAGCTGCAGTATTTGTGGTTTGTTATTATTCATATCATTTTATTTACTATTTTTAAATGTGTTTTATGGATTTCAGCACAACATGGTCTTTTGTTTCTTTTTTCCTTTTCACTGCACCACTGGTCTCTTTACTTTCTCGTATACATACTGTAATACAGAGAAAGTATAGGATTCATGAAAAAAAGAAAGATTTTAATGAATCTTGACATTTTAGACCTTTCTGATTCCAAAAATACCATTTTTGAAATTGTCCATCTGTGCCTGTGTATCTATGTAAACATCATAACTCAAACACTTTGACCTAGGTCAATGAGATTTTGTACAGCTGCCTTATATCAAAAGTAAGGAATCCTATCAACTTTTTGGCCACTTCCAGCGACTGGAAGTGGTACTTTACCTGAACACATTTCAGATTTTTCAAGTAAACTATGGCTATAAATAATGATATGATTCAAGTGTTGTGTGGATATTAGAAATGACGAAAAATAAGTAGATATGAAATCTGAGAAGTGGGATAGGGGTGTTTCCTGAATAACAGATTGCTGTGGGTGCCTTTTACTGTCAGTGAAAACTTTTTAACTTTTTCTGTTAGGCATTTCTTATCTTCGAGCATCCAGTCACCCTGATGACAGATCTGGCCATGCAAATTAAAGGTTTCTTTATTCATCCTCACTGTCTTACACCTGTGCTGTAATATATTTTATACCATAAGCATTTCAATTAGTTGTACTGTCTTTTATTTTAATATTATCGATTAATAATAAACCAAATATTGTTTACCTCCCTTTCCTATCGTACTAGCAAATTATACATGTGTGAAACAATATTAAGGTTAATTTTTAATAGGTTTGCAGAAACAGTGGTACATATAAATTGGTTTTAAAATTGACAGGGAAACATTACAGGAAACCGTCATTTATTAATTTGATCCATCAACGTTTTCATTACTAAAAGCTGTATGTGTGAAATACTGTATGTCATGTCTATATCAATTGTAAGGCATGTGACAGCCAGGAAGTTTGCATATTTTTATATTTTTTAATAACTTGAGTTTGAGACGATCATGATTGTTCTTAGACCTTTTTCCTGCAACATTTAAGCAGATCGCAAAGACCTAACTTAGATCAACATAAAAACAAACTGCCTTTGAGTCGTCATCTTTTTATTTTTAAGTATCAAATACTACTAATAAATAGTGGGTCAATTGCAGTGTGCATTCAGCAGGGAATCATCCTGAGGTGATCTCATCATTAAACATACTATATTTATTGTCCTGTGCATACAGTAGAATTATATTATTATTTACATGTCTCTCCTGAACAGTGATAATATAATAAAACACAAAATATACATATAATACAATATACAGTATACATATATATTCAGGTATATTTCAAATATTTACACAGTCTTTTACTCACAATGTTTGTTATTGTGATTGGCTGTTCAGTAATTCCACAACTACAGGTAAAACTTTCTCTGAAGCCTTACTGATGACCATTAGTTCTTTAATATTTGCCAGAAGGGGGGGGGAGTAAGAAAAACAGGTGTGCAGAATGGCTGTGTGTAATAATCTTATCAGAATGTCTTTTAGATATCCTGGATAGAAGGCAGCTGGGTGCCAGAAATATTTTGTGGCTTTCACCACCGTCTGCAGTGACTCAGGCATGTGTGCCCTACTAGAATGTGTCTATAAACATAAGTGTGTAAGAGCAGTTTTTGCGTTATCCAGATGGGCCAAGATGATATGGAGTATAAGACTTAACTGCTGTACCAGTATGCATCATGGAGGTTGTGAAGGGGAGCAAAGGTATGTACTAAGTTAAAAGTAAGAAAGCTGACTGAGTGCAGTTATTTATAAAATGAGTTATCACATAAACCACACAGACTGTTAAGGATATGAAAAGGCAAGAATAAACAAATGGGCACATTTTAAGCATTACAAAAGATGTAAATCATGAAACACACTTATTCCCTCTCTCAAATTTATATATTCATACACAGCCACACCCAAACACATATATATATATTAATAATCCTGATTTATAACAGCATTTTTTGATGCAGTGATTCTCATATTCACTCACAGGGGCTGCAGATTTTTATCCCAACTAATTTTTGCTTCTAATTAGACTCCCATCTTGAACTTGCAAGCCAACAGTCTAGGTCTTGAAAGTTAGTGATGTATCAAAACACAAAGATCATTGTTATAACTGTGTGGATAGCGCTTTGAGTACTGAGAAAAGCGCTATATAAATGTAATGAATTATTATTATTAACTACCACATAGGGGAATGTAATCTGTGGGGGGCATTTTAGCACCCAAACTCTTGACACATACACACAAGTTCCAGGTTCAAATATGAATACATTTTAAGGAAATAAAGCACACAATCCCAGTCAGAGCATCAATCCGTGTCCTCCATCCACTATATGGGTCCTTTGAGTAGACAAGTAACTATTGAACCAGGTCAGAAAGCCAGTCCATCCCCACCTTTCTTTACAGTGGAAATTTTGAAGGTCCACAAAATTAAAACAAAACATAACCTAATTGGCAAAAGAGAAGCAACTGATAGGAACTTTTTTTTTTATCCCGTATCTCATCAAGAAATAAATGCATATCCTTTATGCAGTCAAAAGTAAATAACAAGGAGGACATGACTTCTTCAATATCTTCATCATCTCTCCTTTGGTCTAATTTTCAAATTGTGTGTGTTACTTCATCCTCGTCCATATACAGAATTTTTGGCCTGAGTACTGCCCCAACAAGTCGGTCACAAGCAGTCAGGATATTTTTGACCAATGAAGAATTTTTTGTGAAAAAGAAAAACTACTGAGTAGTAAAGTATTTTATTAGGAATATCAACACACTAACTCCACTTTTACACAAAGAACAGTCAAATTGGCTTAGGAAATAAACACACCAATATGGTCAAAGCATGTCATAAGAGTGCTTAGCTCTATTGATTTCTCTTGATTTTTGTTTCTACTCCCATGTATTCATGAGGTAGTGTAAAAAAGAAAAAATAAACCCCAGTGCACAACCATAGTAGCTTATCTTCAAGGGAATGTTATATCTAGTTAGAAATCATTCAGAAAATGCACAAATTATTCAAAATGAATTAAGTGCTCTGAAGAGAAAAAAAGCATACATTTTTATTTTCTAATACATTGCTGTTAGACCCATTTCAATTCAATCTGTAAGTCTACGGTAATTGTAGAAAGACAGAGTCCAATTACCACAATATAGTCACTTGTGAAGGCCAAATTCATCATTTCAAATAATATGTAATTTAATTGTTCCTAATTTAATAAGTATACTTTAAAAACGACTAAAACATTCACCTAAACATGTTGCAATGGAAATGCTACATGTAAAAAGTTATACATAATTTAAGTATTTTCCTGAAGCAAACAATCACTCCATTCTAGATTGATAATGGCTGAATGATATCGAAAAGGAAAAAAAATCATTACCTTTAAGGCATTTCCTGTGTTTGAGCCGGTAAGAATCATTTCACTACATACAGTACCTGATAGGGCTGTACCTTTGTGAGAACCATATTTTCCATACTACTAGGCACTGAAATACAGATTATTAAACAGTAACTGTGTAAGCCTGGGGTCCTAGAAACCATTGAAATCGTCAGAAAAAAAAATTGAAATGTAGAGAACTGCTCTGGGTGTCTCTCTCCTAGGAGGATTCATTTTGCAGGCATGCTTGCATCGCTTGTGTATTAGCAGCGGGAGGAAAAGTAAAAGGGATACCGTTTTGCCGATGTTCGTGGCTAAGCAACTTTGTCTTTCTTCTGAGGTTTTGTTTTGCTGATGTATTGGCCTCGCTTGTGTTATTAGCAGCTATGCAAGTTTTCTGCTTCCTCTGAGGCAGAGCCCTTACCCCGACGACTCCTCTCACTTCCGGGCCGGACAGACACCCTCTTCCACGCGTAGACGTCTATATATAAGATTGTGCATTTCTGCAAATCTATTATGTAGCATTTCAATAATAATACATTATAATTTACTAACAACTACACATAACCATAAATATGCTGACCTGCAAATTCAGTTATTTTTACCTAATGCCACAGATGAAACAGATCGTTGAAGAACAAGGAAAGCATTCAAAAAGTTTCACTCCACCAAAGCAAGCCTATGAAAGCCATTCATTGTCTAAATTTTAAGAACAGTAAACTAAATTTTATACTACTCATTGTACTGGCATAAATAATTCCGTCAACATTTTCAGAAATACATGCATTCTATATGAAAGTTTGGGTATTTATAGGTGAAAACACTTTGACTTGTTTTCCAGTTGAATAGCCTGATACCACATTATACTTTTACAAAATATATTTTACATTATCAAATATGGAATAAGGCGGCACGGTGGCGCAATGGGTAGCGCTGCTGCCTCGCAGTTGGGAGATTTGGGGACCTGGATTCGATTCCCGGGTCCTCCCTGCGTGGAGTTTGCATGTTCTCCCCGTGTCTGCATGGGTTTCCTCCGGGCGCTCCGGTTTCCTCCCACAGTCCAAAGACATGCAGGTTAGGTGGATTGGCGATTCTAAATTGGCCCTAGTGTGTGCATGGTGTGTTTGTGTGTGTCCTGCGGTGGGTTGGCACCCTGCCCGGAATTGGTTCCTGCCTTGTGCCCTGTGTTGGCTGGGATTGGCTCCAGCAGACCCCCGTGACCCTGTGTTTGGATACAGCGGGTTGGAAAATGGATGGATGGATGGAAATATGGAGTAAGCATACACAATATCAAGCCCTTGAGAAATATGTGAATGAGTGAGAAAAGGGAGGTGGGCAGCATATGCTTCAGTAATGGAAAAGAAGGGCAGAGAAAGGTCCTTACTGTTCCCTATCTTGTCTGGCATTACTGGAAGAAGAAATAATTGCCATTTGATAAATCAGTTAGAGCAGACAAACACCCCATTTTTAAGACAAATATTCTCTGCCCCAACACAGGGCTGAAGAAAGATGCAACTCCGTGAATGCCTTGCTGGAGACCTGGTTTGTGACCTGTTGGTCAAAGTCTTTTTGTGAAATTCTAATATATAAAATTAGGGTCAGAACTTTTAGACTGATAATTAGGAAGCACTACCTGTGGTACATAGAATGTCCTTCTGTCCTTCCTTGTGGAAACTGAAGACAGCTGTCTTGGCTGGAAGAAAAAAAAATCAGAAATACTGTAAGTTGACAAATTCTGATAACTGTTCTTCCCTTAAAAAAAGCTTGAAAAGTTTAACACCATTTAATACTGGTTTTCCAAAGTAAGAAAAGACACCACCATCTTCTAATTTGTGGCATGTCTTCCTAAAAAATGTAAATCAGGAAATTACAATAAATTCTATGAATAAAAAATAGCATGCTGCTATTTCTTTTAATCAGAACAAACTAATAAAAGATACAGCCAATGATGCTTTTAAACATTTATGAAAACATACTATATGTTGCCTGTCAATTGTAGGTAATGTAACTCCATGCTTACGTTCTTAAAAACTAAACTATTTGTACTATGATCTTTGTCATATTCTAATGTTTTATAACAGAAAATTGTGTTAATAAACAGTCATGAATTAATGAATATAAAATTAATCAAAGCAAGCTTTTCAAAAGGTGTGTACACAGTATACTATTTTGTCAAATAAAATCTTGTTGTTAAGGTGGAGATCTAGCTGCATTCAATTGTGTTAAAAGTGCCAATTTATCAAAGTTTACAAGTTCTGAGAGCTTCACATCCCTCAATGGACCACCACCGTCCTTTTAAGGCTTTGTAAGTGGCTGGTGAGGCCTGCATAAGCTGTTCTTTTATAGCAAAATAGACAAGCAAACTCCTGAGCACAACTGTACGTTCTTCTGTGGACTTAAATATACTTATGTGTCTCTAGTGAATATGAAATAGATATAAAGTTCTTAAAACTGACAAATATGCACAAGAACAAATATTTCACTTTATTTCAATTAAAAAAACCTTCAAAAGTAGTATTTTTGAAGAATGCAGGAGAGGTAAGCATGAAACATCTATATATATAATTCACTAAGCCAGAAGACAAGTAGCCGACCATGGAAAACATGCCGGAAGGGGCGTGGATTCACTAAACCGCCGACAAGTAAGACGCCAATGGTGCACGCAGGAAGGAGCCACGCCCACCAACTCTTAGACCATTGGATACGACAAAAGAATCACAGAGCCACGCCCACCAACTCGGACGCGACGCCAAGGGAAACATGCCGTCATTTCTGTTTGTCTGTGCCACAGTACACTTGCAGCTCTGAGCCACGTTGACTTTTCATTAGTCAACCTCAGTGGAACCTTGGTTCACACAGAGGCACACACAGGCAGCGCGATAGAGAGTGCCGCGCACACACAGGCAGCGCCAGAGAGACAGAGGCACACACAGGCAGCGCAAGAGAGAGCCGCACAATCCTTTAAAACTGAAGTTAAAACACAATGAAGGAAGCAGTCTTTAAAAACCAATAAGCCCTGTGCCTCTTTTTCATTAGCGTCTCACCTGCTTCAGGCCCTGCAACAGTCGAGACGCTCTCTCTGCAGCTGACCTTCTCTGTGCCTGACTCCACTACTGTCAGTCGCCTGATTAAAAATGGCCTTTTGAAGGGGAGCTACGGACCCACTATACCACAGGAACACATTGCCTTCGAGCCTGCTCTCGCTCACTGTAACATACTGGCTTGCACTCTCTCTCTCCTCACTCGCTCACACACTACACAGGGGAGAAATGCCCGAAGCAGAGAGACAGAGGGGGTGGGGGCTCACGTGCTGCTGAGAGAGAGAGCCTGCGCATGCACTGCACATGCCATGCAGCTGAGCAGGGAGCCTGGGTGTTTATGTCAGTGTTATTCAATGTTTTTACTATTACACTGTGCATTCTGTGGTGTAGTAATTAACTATATTTGTGCTTAAAAATCTTTAAAAAAATATATTTACATACAGTTCGTATGGTCTGGAATGGATTAATTGTATTTACATGCAATCCTATGGGGGAAATTGCTTCGGTTCACGACCAAATCGGTTTACGACCAGAGGTTTGGAACGAATTATGGTTGTGAACCGAGGTTCCACTGTATATTGAGTCTAGAAAACATGATCAGCAAGTCTTTGATAGGCTGCAACAAAATGATGAAAGAACGGGCACATTTTTTTCTCACAAGCTAGGTGGGTGTTAGTTAGTTAATTAGTTACTCGAAGGATTTCAAGATTTAATATGCACAAGCGGTAACACTGCAAAAGCAGCCCAAACCAGAAAAGACTGCTGGCAAAAAGTGGCTGACAAATTAAACGCGTGTGCATTGTACTTACTGAAAGCGGCGTTACGGATTTTGCAAATGTTCATTTTTTCCCTCTGCTTAAAAAACATTAAAAAAGCGGCGTGATTATGCAGCGTATACTACGCCACGGGTTGGTATGCAGCGTGTAATACAGTTTGTCACGGATAATTTGCCTTTTACTTTAACACGAAGACAATTTCCTGTTAAATTTGCCTTTGCGATGACAATTGATAAGGCACAGGGCCAAACTTTCAAAAAGATGTGCATGTATCTGCCAAAACCAGTTTTCAGTCATGGACAGTTGTATGTTCCTCTCTCCAGAGTTCCATCTTTTCATTCACTTACTGGTATGCCTGCAGGAACACGTGCAGCGAGCGAGAGAGAGCGAGCGACACACACACGCATACAGGCGCGGGAGAGAGAGAGCGCTGGACGCATAAGAATAATAATACTTCATTACATTGATATACTGGTGTTTTCAGTATTCAAAGCGCTATCCACACAAGGAGAAACCGGGAAACGAACCCAAAATCTTCCACAGTCTCCTTACTGCAAAACAGCAGCACTACCATTGCACTACAAGGCAGTTAAAGAATGCACCGGCCTCGATTTTGTTTTCACTTCTGTTTACAGCGATCGGATCGTAGCATGCATTGTTGTAATGTTACTTTTCTTGGTGGCTTATTACATTATGGATGTTTACATGTTAATTTTTTTCCCTGTGCTTAAAAGACATTAAAAAAGTGTTTCTCAACTGTGACTCCGGAACAACTCAGTACGCAAGCTATATTAAGCGTCAACAACGAAGACTCGCTACACCTTAATGAACAAGTGCTGAAACTTATCCCTACCGACGAAGTAACTTTCACCAGCGTGGCCTCCATCGTCACAGACGATCCCGCTTTCAGTCACGGACAATTGTATGTTGCTCTCTCCAGAGGTCCATCTTTTCATTCACTCACAGTGGTATCCACAAACCCACCCCATTTGGACAACTGTGTCGTTCAGCAAGTGTTCACCCATCAATACATAATTATGCGGCGTATGTTACGCCGCGGGTTGGCTAGTTGAATATTGTTTTAAGAGTTTAAACAAACGGTACTATCATTGACAGAACTTAACAAAATAATAATAATAATAACTGGCTGTTCTTTTCCCCATTATTGTCAAGAGTCTAATTTGAACTTTCTTGAACAGGAGATAATTCAATATTGCTTTAACACTTGACCTTTGTAGCTACTTGTTAAAATTTTCCATTATGTACTGTAAATATATATACAGAACTATGCAAAAAGATCATCTAAAGTGACCTAAGTGTATTCAAACTTTTGACTACTAACAATACTATACTTGGAAAAAAATAGTATATCCACTATTAACTGCGTTTGTCTTAGAAACTTATGCACTTTTTCCACTTTTCAGTGGAAAATCACTTTATATTGGCTCAATCTCTCTTCACTGTCTTTCTGAAATATATTTTGGTATCTAAAATACCTGGTTACTGACAGGTTTTGCTTCTGATTAACTAGTATATATGTGATATACAGGACAATTACAGGGCACGGCAATTATAAGTACTTAATCGCAGTTACTGATATTTGATTACAATCCGTTACATTTAGCTATGGTCAATTATACTCAACAACGGACAATTGCATATAATAATAGTTATTATATAAGATAATTGACATCTTAATTTATTGATTTACTATTGCAGAATTGAGTATTCCAAAGAGCCCTGTAACAATACAGTACACAAACGGACCTGTTTGTTGATTAATACTTTCTAAGATCATTTAGTATTGCACAGCACCTGAAAGTCAATTCAACTAGCATGTTTATTACACTTTGGTACAATTCATACCCTACCAGTAAAGTATGATGTTATCTAATATTAATAAAATTTGCAGCAAACTCACTGCCATATTGATTTACAAATCAAACTCTGTCTTGTTCTTCTTTCCTCAAAAAGCTTTCATAAAGATTTATTAAAAATCCACCATTCCTTTGAGCTCTGACAAAAACAATGATGGGCGTATCAAAGCTGACATCACAGGGCGTTCCGTGACTGATGTTAGGGGCGTACAGTGTTAAGAAGGGCGTTCCGTGTCTGACGTCATAGGTATTGCCGGCTGCAGCTAGACCCTTCTAAGTGTGGCAAAGGCAAGCAGTCCTTTTAAGGACAATGAGCCACCTGAAAAAGCCATGTAAAGAGCATAAGATTCATATGGCACTTGGCACTGGTGTTACAATATTATCTTAAATTAACAAGTTTTGTGAAGATTACTTCTGTCTAAAGTTTAAATAAAATGGAATGCTAAACATTGTGACAATTTGATTTTTTTAACAAATTAATGGAATTTTGTATTTTATACTGTATCCATATTTCAGTAATGATTAAAACTGTAACAATACAGCACTCTGCATTTTGTGAGAAACACCTTCCATAAATGCATAAAGTCCACTTTTTTTGTATAGTTAAATTATTAATTATATGTGGAAAATAATATTACCTGTATTGCTATATTGCAAGTGGAATACTTAGTATACTATGAGCTGTAAAATGTTTACTCTGGAAATATCTATCTATCTATCTATCTATCTATCTATCTATCTATCTATCTATCTATCTATCTATCTATCTACTGTATGCAAAAATGTATTGTTAGTAGTAGAACCTTTAATCTACAAGAAGTAAAAATTTCATTTTGTGGCATTACCGTTTTTAATGTTTGTCTGTATGTGTAGTATTATAGACATGGTCACTATACCATTTCTTTTAAACAGTCAATAGAACATTGTGCATTTTCTCCAAAATATATATACTTTACATTTGTTTAAATGTTTCTCATAGATTCTTACCAAAACTTCACAAGTCTTCTACTAACTTTAATTGAACACTCTCCAAGAATCAAGTGTGATTAAATGTTTTAATTTGTAACTTATTTGATTAGATTCTACACTTAAGAGTATTTAAGGATCACTTTTCTGTTATACATTAAAATAGCTTTACATTTTTCTTTCTTTTAGTGATACTAACTCATACTTAAATCCATTATAATTGTCACAAAATTGTAATTCTGCATCATTTGTACATCAAAAACCTAGAAGGCATGAAGAATCTAAATGCATTTTTTCCTTGTTATCATACTAGAATGAAACACATGCATGTAATTTTACCCTTGTAACTCTGAACCGAAGAAGAGGTTTAGAAAATGGATGAGGATATAGGTTTCATATTCAAAGATGAGGAAAAATTCATATCTCCCCTGCAATTTGTTATATTTTCTTGAATATGGGACAGGCTGATGTCATCTACCACGATTTGTAAATAAAGACAAATTTGAACTGCAAGTTCCTGACATGTATAAGGTTTAATTCAGAATTGCATACTGCACTTTTTTTTTGACTCATACTATCCATAATTTACTTGGGTCAAAACTGTTACCTTGCACACCTGTCTCACATATGTTTTTGGCTTCATAATAATGCCTAATTTTCTAACAGCACTATGAGAGATAGCCCTTGACAGGAAATCACTTAATCATTTAATGAATATGTTTATGATAACATTCACTATGCTCCTAGTACACTTCATCTTGCTGAACTGGATAAGCTTGCCTGCCATAACAAACTGAAAGAAAACTAATTTCATTTTATGAGGAACAGTCCAAAAATCTCTTCAATATTAATAATCTCAATTATTTACCATGCTTAACCTCTGCTAACATTTTGGATATCTTAATATCTTTGGGTGATTACTTCATATTAAATCTCCTTTCCTTAAATTCTAGGTGGAATATGAAGGGTACATCTTATCTGATTTCAAGAAGGTATGGTACTATATGCCTAATTGATGGGTAACTTACTCATTGCAATACAGCCTTAAAAATCAATGCAGTTAAAAATATAGATATATTAAGTCTTACCTCAGTTACTATAGCATCAGGATAAGTCTCAGCAAAAAATTGCTATTGCAGACATTGCCATGTGCTTTACTGGTAAGATGCTGTATGCTGGAGGTATAATGCTCCTTGCTTTGATCATTAGATACAACTCCCATTCTCATCCTGGTTAGTTCTAAGGAACTACTTATATTAATGAATGACAGGCCAATCAGAAGTAGAAATGTGGATGTAATTGGGATTGTATGCCCCCTAAAGAGCTGTCCTTTAGAAGCCATGTTAGTTTAGGCTTCTAACGTGATCCACACATGACCCACTTTGGCATTTATAAAGTTTCTGGGAGCTTGGGCACAAACAGCTTTCTGATACTTTCAAATGTCAGTTATAACAATCAATGTATTTGTGCGAAATAGTTGGTATCAAGTGGTAGTTTTTATACTAAGCAAAATAACTAGAGCAATCTGCTTATTTTCTCTATTGAGAATCTTCAGAACACAGTTACTTTAGTGTTTAGCTATGTGATATTTTGATGTTTTTACACCACTCCAGATCAGAAAGATAAACATGCCCATGTGGATCATGGTTGGACATGAGCACAAAGCCAGATGTCCACAATGTCTGGGAGCATAAGCCCCAGGGTTTGAGGTTTCCAACCATTTTCAGAGCCTGGTTAAGCTAGACTGTTGTTTTAATAAAGGAGGTGATTGGTAGGGATGAGGAGCCCCAGTAGATCACCTCAAAACCAGCCCCAGAAAGAGAGAAGTAGAGTTAATGGGAAATTCAAATCATGAAATGCAGATTTGCTTCAGAGACATAGAGTCCTATGCTGAATACTGACTTCAAGGTTCACAGGTAGGAGACCTGCCTGGAAGGGTGGATAGCCTCTTGGCTATAATGGGGGAGCTCGTCCAGTTGTTATTGTCCATGATGGAACAAATGATATACTGTAAACATGGGCAGGCTGTCAGTTCCACAATCCAAATTTAAAGAGTTGGGTGCCAAGTTGAAGGGCAGAACTGACCAGTTGGTCTTCTCTGGAGTTTTGCCTGTGCCACGCACCAGTGTAGGTAAGACTGAAGAAATTAAAAGGCTTAACACATGATTCAAGTCTCTGTGTATGATAGAAGGGCATAGGTTTATGGGACATAGGGATTCCTTCTGGAACAGATGGGACCTGATATGCCATGACAGGTTACATTTAAACAGAAGAGGCAACAATGTATTGGGGAAGCATATGAGAAGATGAATTCAGGGCTGTTTCAACTAGAGAATAAGGGTGATTGGCAGAGGTTTAGGACATGCCACATTTAGAAATTCACATAAAGGGTCGAACAGCAGTATAGTAATACCAAATGAAAGGAGTAACTTAATTTCTAGCCCAAAGTTAAAGTGCCATGATAGAACAAGTAATACATTAAAAAGTGCTTGCCTTAATGCTAGTATTAAAAAAAATTAAATTATATATGGGCACACATAACTTTGATATAATAGTAATAGCAGAAACCTGGCTAAATAATAGATATAGGCAGAAATACACCATAGATGGGTGCACATTTTTTGGGAAGCACAGGCAAAACTGAAAAAGATGTTGAGGCACAGCTTAGTGCAGATGATAAATTGACTAAACAGCATCAGGGATTGAGGCCCCGTATTTGAAATGTATTACAGTCCCCTTAATGCAGACAATTTTTTAAATTTACTCTTTTTAATAATACTAAAATGCTGTATTTTAAATATTAAAAAGCAAGTTTAGTGGGGGATTTAAATAGTGCCCGTATTTATCAAGCTTCTCATAGTTTAATAATTGTCCCAACTGGCTCAAACTTATTTGAGTGACACAATTTTGATCCTACCTTTAGGATTGAGAGTAAAAAGCATTTTATCATTTTCCTAATTTAGGAAACTACTCCTAATTTCAACAGATTTAGGTTTTTGTCCTTTAGTTGTTAGGAACTGCCAGAAGATGGCATTCAGACAGACATGAGCATGAACATTCCAGGAAAGGCTGAATGTTTTGGTAACGCTGGACAACAATGAACTCATACTCATTATGCCTTCTATCAGAACCTCTGCCATATTTTAAAAATATTACACTTTGATTCATCTATCTAGGGTTGCCATCATCCCAGCAAGCTTCGGGGCACCAGCTCATCGCAGGGTGAATACGAATACACACACACAATGGTAGCACCAATGTACCATCACTAAATCGCCTAACCTGCATGTTTTTGGAAGAAATCCAAAGCACGTCAAGGAAACCTACCAGGAAAATATGTAAACTCCAAGCATGGAACACCCGCAATATGACAATATGACCCCCTTACTGCAAGGCAGCAGCACTACTGACACACCACCGTGTCACCCACATATTTAATTATTAACAGTATAAATTATTTAAATAAAATTAAAAATAATTTATATGTAAAATGAAATATACATGCTTTAATGTATTTCATCATTAAAATGATATAAAGTATAAATCTTAGGATTCTAAATGTTCAGATTAAAGAAGAAATTTTGAGATTAAAGTTGAAATTTAGACTTTAATCACAACATAGACCTTTTTTTTCTTCTCTGTGTCCCTAAGATTTTTTTTCCCTCTGTGGCCCTAATAATCTTCAGCAGAGTTTTATACATGATCAGTGACTGGTTTTTTTTTAATCACAATATGTTAAAGCACCAATAGGTGGCTGTTTAGATTTAGGATTCTCCAATACATCAGGATAAACCTGAAGGAGTGAAGGTGATTGAACCACTACGCATCTAGTAACCATAATATAAAAAAATTCACAGAGTTTTGGCAGAGTGAGTATTTTAAAACAAAAATGGTTACATTTAATTTTATTAGGGTAAGCATTGAACAGATGTGGCAAAGCCTCAGTAAGCTTTTAAATGTGAAGACAAAGGGATGAGGGGCAGGTTTAAACATGATTTACATATAATGCAGGATACATTCATCCCAAAATTTACAAAAAGTAAGAAATTAAATAAATCTGGAATAAAATAGAAGTTACAAGGAAAACAAACAAAAAAGAAACCCAAAACGGGTGTATATGACGTATAATGCTAGTAATTCCAGCACTAACTATAGGGCATATGAGATATTAAAAAGGCAAAAAGACAATAGGAGAGAAATTTTGCAGAAAATGTCATCGATGACCCAAAGAGATTCTTTCGATATTTTAGAATTTAAAAAATAGTCAAGCAGCGGAAGAAGAGTATTAGGAATGGTAAAGGTGTGCTCTGTTATACATACAGTTAAAACAGCAAACTTTATTGAAGTTCCTATGTGTGAAGAAGTCAATAACCTCCCAAAAGTGACAGGGGCTACTAAGCATGTATTTAGTTATTTGGAAATTGTAGAGTAAAAATCACCTGGACCAGATAATGTTTATTTTTGAGTGCTCAAGGAAGAGTACATGTATAAAACATTGAAGCATACTTTTGAAAAATCTCTGCATGCTGGAAATTCCTAATGCCTGGAGGTTAGCAAGTATTATCTTGTTATATAAAATGGATGATCAGGCTGATCCAAGTGACTCTAGGTCAGTTAGCTTAACCTTCATCACAGGTAAACTAATGGAAGCAATTATTAAGAAAACAATCGAGCAGCATATGTCTAGAAGTAACAAAGGTATATGATCAAAGACGTGCAAATGATATTATTTATCTACAATTTCTAAAGGCATTTGATAAGGTACCATATGAAAGGTTAGTCATCAAAGTAAAAGAAGTAGGAATTCAGGGCACGGTCTGTAGGTGGGTATAAAATTGCCTCAAACACAGGAAGCAAAGGCTTATGTTGAGAGGAACATTTTCAGAATTACAGTAGGTGATGTTACAAGTGATGCCCCTCATTGATCAGTGATAGAGCTTCTGCTCTTTTATACATAAACAATTTGAACAGTAATGTAATCAATAAGGCACGGTGGCACAGTGGTAGCGCAGATGCCTTGCAGTAAGGAGACCTGGATTTGCTTCCCGGGTCCTTCCTGCGTGGAGTTTACATGTTCTCTCCGTGTCTGTGTGGTTTCCTCCAGGTGCTCCGGTTTCCTCCCACATTCCAAAGACATGCAGGTTAGGTGCATTGATGATTCTAAATTGCCCCTAGTGTGTGCTGTGTGTGTGTGTGTGTGTGCACCCTGTGGTGGGATGGTCCCCTGTCCAGGGATTTGTTCCTGCCTTGCGCCCTGTGTTGACTGGGATTGGCTCCAGCAGACCCCTATGACCCTGTGTTAGGATATAGCGGGTTGGATAATGGATGGATGGATGTAATCAATAAGCTGGTTAAGTATCCACATAATGCGAAACTAGGCTGAAGAGCAGATAATGCAGAATTGGCTATATTGTTAGACAGAATTTAGATAACATACAGGTTTAGGCAGATTTGTGACAGAGGAAATTTAATGTAAGTAAATGCAAAACATCACATGTGGGAAGTATAAATGTTAGATTTGAATAAACAACAGGAAATCTGAAACTTGAAAGTATACTTTATTAGAAGGACCCTGGATTCATAGTGGAAACATTGCTATTTACAATAAGATAATACATAGAAGAGATCAAAAAAAGTAAATAGGGTGTTACGTTGTACATCACAAAGTGTGAGTATAAGTCTAGGAAGGTTATACTTAAGTTATATAACACACTAGTGAGGCCTCACCTAGTGCATCATGTTCAATTTTGGTCTCCATATTACAAAAAAGACATAGCGCTAGAGAAAGTCTAGACAAGAGCAACTAGGCTAATTTCAGGAGTAAGAGATGTGAGCCACGAGGAGAGATTGAAGAAGTCGAACCTTTTCAGTTTAAGCAAATGCAGATTAAGAGGACACATAATTGAAGAGTTTAAAATTATGAACCAATTTATAGGTCACAGCTGTTACTTTAAAATAAAGTTTGCAACAGGAGCACAGCTTGAAAATTGCTAAGGGATGATTTTGTACAAATGTTAGAAATTTCCAAGTAGTTTCGTAGAAAGTAGGACATTAGATCTCAAGTTGATGTTATTTTGGACAATCTAGGTGAATAGCTTGTGGGAATTAATGGTCTGTTCTCGTCACAATTTTCTACACTCTTTATTTCTTCCATGCACCTGTGAGATTTTAAAAAAATATTTATTGATTTGTCCTCTGCAGCTTTTTTTTCATATTATCAACACCTCAGAACATCTTTATTGGTTTGATGGCACAATTTTACGCACACAATTTTAAATACTTGTTGAAGTTCTGCACATTTTTGGACTGCACTTCATATTAGAACATTAGAACTATCTAGATGAGAACAGGCAGTTCAGCCCAACAAAGCTCGCTAGTTCTATCCACTTAATTATTCTAAAAAACCTTCAAGTTGAGTTTTGACAGTCCCTAAAGTCCGATTGTCTGCCATGCTACTTGGTAGCTTATTCCAAGTGTCTTTGGTTCTTTGTGTAAAGAAAAACTTCCCAATGTTTGTGCGAAATTTACCCTTAACAAGTTTCCAATTGTGTTCCCTTGTTCTTGACAAACTCATTTTAAAATAGCAGTCTTGATCCACTGTTCTAATTCCCCTCATACTTTTAAACACTTCAATCATGTTACCTCTTAATCTACTGTTGCTTAAACTGAAAAGGCTCAGCTCTTTTATTCATTTTTCATAATTCATCCCCTGTACCCCTGGAATCAGCCTAGTCGCTCTTCTCTGGACCTTTTCTAACACTGCTATGTCCTTTTTGTAGCCTGCAGACCAAAACTGCACACAGTACTCTAGATGAGGCTCCACTAGTAGATTATAAAGCTTGAACATAACCTCCTTGGACTTGTACTCCACACATCATGCTATATAGCTCAACATTGTGTTAGCCTTCTTAATGGATTCTGAACACTGTCTGGAAGTTGATACCATAGAGTCCATTACGACTCCTAAATCTTTCTCATAAGATGCACTCTTGAATTTCAGAACTCCCCATGTATATTCAAACCTAACATATTTACATCCTGTGTGTAATACTTTACATTTACTGACATTAAACTTCATCTGCCACAAATCTGCCCAAACCTGTATGCTATCAAAGTCCCTCTGAAATGATTTAACAGATTCTAAATTATCTGCTAATCCGCCTATCTTGGTATCATCTGCAAAATTAACCAGCTTGTTACTTATATTCCTGCCTAAATAATTTATATATTGTCACACACATGCATATGGGAGGCAGCTAAAGGACTTGAATGAGAGTAATTCCGAGCCAGACCGGGATGGGGTAGAGTGCACTGACTCTTATTCTCGCTTTCTGCAGACCGTTCACAGGAAATTCCAACTGGTCCTGATGATGTCAATTCTGGTTCCAACCCCTTTGACATCACTTCCTGGTCTGAGCCTATGGATGAAGACCCTTCCGGTTCCGGCCCCTCTGATGTAATTTGCTATACTGGCCTTTAAAAGCCGCCACCTTTCCCCTATCCCCTCAGTTCTGTTTTGGACTCCAATTTATGCACATCAGGGCTATCACTTTATTCAATTTTGCAGCCAGGAAACAATATATGGGTGACTGCCCCAAACCTTGCTGTGGCTCTTTGTCGAGTTTGTGACAATATATATTAAAAATAGCAGCAGCCCTAGCACTGACCCCTGTGGAACAGCACTCTTAACATCAACCAGTTCTGATAAGATTCCTCGCACCATCACCCTCTCCTTTCTGTATCTGAGCCAATTCCGCACCCATCTAAAAACATCACCCTGAACTCCCCCTTCTTTTAGTTTGATGCCCAACCTCTCATGTGGCAGCTTATCAAATGCTTTCTGAAAGTCCAGATGAATAATATCATAAGCTCCACTTTGATCATACCCTTTTGTTGTTTTCTCATAGAATTCCAGCATGTTAGTAAAATATTGCCTTCCACTTCTGGACCCATGTTGACTGTTCAGAAAAACTCCAGTACTTGCCATGTGTGCTAAATCTTATCCTTAATAATTCCTTCCATTTATTTTCCAGTGATGCATGTTAAGCTTACCGGCCTTTAGTTGCTTGGATCTGTCCAATCACCCTTTTTATATTAAGGAATAATATTTGCCATTTTCCAGTCCTTTGGAATTTTCCCAGTGTGCAGCGACTTACTAAAAATATTTATCAAGGGTTTATATATGTACTCACTAACCTCCTTAAGAACTTAAGAGTAAATATAATCTGGTCCTGGAGATTTGTATGATTTCAGCCTATTTAATTTGAACAGTACTTCTCATTGTACAATTTCCAAATAAATTAGTACCTCCTTAGTAGTCCCATTTACTGCTGGGAGTTTATCTACTTCCTCACTTGGGAAGACCTCAGAAAAATACTTATTTAGAGCATCCGTTATTTTAATATCCCTGATGCACTTCACCTCCTCCATGCCTGATCTTTTACTGCTAAAATACTGAAAGAATCTCTTTGGGTCCTCTTTCGCCTTATTTGGTTCAAGTAGGTTGTGGCAGCTTTAGCCAACCTTGGCCATCACAATAGGCTGCACAATAAGGTGATTAACATTAAGTATATCAATTTTGTCTACACAAAAAAGTGTGTGTTGTACGACACAACTGGCAATGGCAGCATTACCTCTTATGGAAAATATCATCAATGGAAGGGTATGCAAGGAGAGAGTTTTCAAGGAGTTTTCAGTGGGGTCAGGCCTGTTGAGGATCACAACTGGTGTGGTGCTGAGGTGACGCCTGCTGCACAACAGCACTTAGGTCCCAATTTGAGGCTACGTGGAAAGTCGCGTCTCTCCGGGATGATTGTCATCTTCCTCTGCTGTCGAAGGAGCATCGTGAACTCCACATTTCAGTGGTGGCACTCTCTGAGGTGCTTAGACCTGGGACTGGTCAGATCTCTGTAGGAGGGTACACTTTTTATTGGTCTGGTTGGTCTGATGGCTGTCATATTCGGGGAGCAGCTGTTGCTGTGGTGGAGCAATTCCTTCTGATGGTGTCCATTGTCAGTCCTTTCAAAGAGTGTATTATGAGACTCAGATTAAGGCACTCTCTGGATGCCTTGTCTGTTGTCTCAGTGTATGCTCCGATTGTGGTGAGTGATATCTTTTGTGAGGGAAA
The DNA here is from genome assembly GCF_900747795.2 of Erpetoichthys calabaricus. Lineage (NCBI taxonomy): Eukaryota > Metazoa > Chordata > Cladistia > Polypteriformes > Polypteridae > Erpetoichthys > Erpetoichthys calabaricus. The sequence continues at coordinate 161,137,757 of NC_041394.2, read as the reverse complement.
CATTTTATTTGCAACTTTGGTTGGTGGTTGATGGGTGCCTGCGAGGTGACACTCCTCTGGTCATGGGCGACTTCAGTGCAACCGCTGGCACTGACAGAGCTGGCATTAGGATCGTGTTGGTCCCCATGGGTCTGACCACTGTGGTGAAAGTGGCTCCATATTCTTTGACGTTGTAAAACGTCAGGGGCTGTGGATCGCTGAAGATCCAGCTTAGGTCCAGCAGGTTACCACCTACTAGAATAATGAGCCTGGACTTGGCCATGCTCCAAGATCAGGCTGCTTCTAATGAGTTTACATACAGTTTGTATGAGGAACTTGCAGAATTAGGTGCGACTACCGATTCTAATGTGATGTGGGAGACCTTCTGTGATAAGAACCTGAAGGTTGCTGAGGGTTGTGTAGGTGTCACCTGTGTTCCTAGAAGGAGGTATTTCATCTTACAGGTTGATCTGGATATCATCGAGAGGAGCTGCAGCGCTCAGGTTGATGGCAACTCCGGTTTATACTGGGAACTGAGAAGAATGGCTGCTAGGGCTCTGAGGGCATCTAGAGCCTAGTGACTCATGTCCTGCTTACAGAGGAATCAAAGCATTATGCACATCCGAATCTGTTCCTCAGAGAATTGCAGTCAGGGCGTGTGATGGAACAAACCTTATGGATGACACTGCAGCTATGAATGGTTGGGCTGGCAACTTTGAGCAGCTGTTTAAAGCTGATCCTCCAGCTAGGATGCTGGACATGTTGGTTCCACGGTTCTTGAAGTTGATCCTCCAATTACTGGTGAACCACCCAATCTCACTGAGATTGCACAGGTTGTGAACCAGCTGAAGGTAGGGAAATCTGCAGGGATCTGTGGTATCTGGGGTGAACTTCACCTGGCTGGTGGTAAGACTGTCTACACTGTCTACATTAAACTATGCTGCACTGCACTAACACTGCTCTTGGTGCAGGGTAAGTTCCTTGCTAGGGTCATCCTCAATAGGATCCATGATCACTCACTCACCTACCAGTGACTGGAGCAGTCTGGTTTTACGCTTAAGAAGTCTACCATCTACCGCATTCTGGAACTGAGGGTTCTCATCAAGCGCAGACGTGAATATCGGTAGAGTTGCAGCCTTTGTCAATTTTTGGAAAGCGTTCCACTCAGTTGAGGAAGCTGCCCTGAGGGACATCCTGAGATTTTGCAGAATTCTCCTGAATTTGCTGGATTTCATAGCCTGTTGGTACACTGGTACTGTGATTACTGTGCAGAGTGGAGGCAGAACCTGTTCTGGGGTTCATCAGAGGTGTGTTCTTGTTCTTACTGTGTTTAGTGCTTGCATGGACTGGGTGTTTGACTGGGTTGTGGGGTCGAACGGTTGTGGGGCAACTGTTTGTGAAAAGAGAGTCAATGGAGGCTGTGATAGGGGCTGTCAAGAGACTGAGCAAGGAGTCTGACCTTGCAAGTGTTCTGGATAAAAACCAAGATCCAGGCCTTTAATAACTTCTTGGGCACATCCTTCAGCAGTATGTCTGTTTGTGGAGAGAATGTCAACTGCGTCGAGTGGTTTAATTAGCTTGACAGCGACATTCATGTCTCCAATGACTCTTCCTACGAAGTCAGTAGACAGATTGGGAGAGCATTGGGGTCATGAGGTTTCTGGAAGGGAATGTGTGGCACTCCCGATATCTCTGCAAAAGGATGAACGTCCAAGACTTTAGAGTCTTGATGCTTCATGTTTTGCTGTATGGTTGCGAGACATGGACGCTATCCAGTAATCTGAGAGGAAGACTGGACTCTTTGGGTATTGTTGGCTTGACTTTGCGTCGAATAAGCAGTTGCTCATAGAGTCCCGAATGAGGCACATTACCTGCATTGTGAGGGAGCGTCAGTAACAGCACTTTAGTCATGTACCACGATTCCCAGAGGGTGATTCAGCTTACGGGATCCTCATTGCTGATGACCCGAGTGGCTGGACCAGGCCAAGGGAACACCCATGTAACACCTGGCTGCAACAGATAAACGGTCATTTCTTCGTCCTGTGGTGGGGGTGACAACGTGCTGTACCAATGCATGCTCCCTGACCTAACCTGACCATTAATTTTCACCTCACGATGATGACTGCCTTTTAAGCTAATTTATACTTCCTAAAGCCATCCTCTTGGAGTTGTGTGCTGAATTGCAGCCTACATTACATTCATTTGAAAGATGTTTTGCCTTATTTATTTTTTCACTTTTCTTCTATATGGATGACTTTAATATGAGCATGTTTTCATTTCAGATTGGGGGGTACCTAGTTCATCTGTGGGGGTATGATACCTGTACGATAAATGTTTTTTTTTGTTAAAATACATGATGATTCTGGCACTGAGTCTCTCTATTGTTGATGTGCTACAGTTCAAATATTGGTACTATGGTTTTATGCATTGATAACACTGATATTGACTATTTTGACGGAACACTGGGATTCTGGCACAGTCAGGACGCCTGGAGAATGGAAGGTCCGGGTGAGAGATGATACCTTCTCCAGGATATGAGAGGGCAGCCCCCCTGATTTGCATCGGGGTCACGGTACTGGAGCTTGGAAGCTCAATCCTGTTGGGGACCATGGCCACTGACTCCATGTCTAGAGTTGAGCCAGCACTGAGCAGCACGCAGTAAAAGCAAAATCCAGGCTTCTCCAGAGGTCTGATGTCATGACGACCTGCTGGCTTTCTTTATTCTCAGTGTATATAATTCAGAAGGCTAAGGATGAGATGTGCTGCTCAACAAAGCCATTATTTGAAATGTATTATGGACAGCAGGTGTTTGTATTTTGTTACTCATTATTTCTTGCATTGGTAAGAAATCCCTTTTTAAAATAACACTGTTACTTGATGTATAGATAGAAACAATCACAAAAGTTTACATGCTGTATTATCATGAAATTTTGCCTTAATATAGATTCTTTATTGTGCCCCATGTGTACAGTCTTATCTGCACGGGGGCGGTCACTTTACGCAAAAAGCCTCACTAGCTTAGCATAAGCAGACGAAATGGTCAACCTACACCTGTCCCAATCACCAAAGCAGATACCCATTCACTGTGCTGCTACTATTGGAAAACTTCTTTTCCTCAGCTGCTAACTCCTGTGGGAATATGGCAATCACCCACACCAGGTGGTCTTATCACTATACCTGGAATGTATTAATATTCCTGAATTCATTATTTTGGTTTGCCTACACTACAGTAACTCATAACTATAATTTTTATGAGTCTTAGGTGTCTGCATTATAGTGCCTCACAATTACAGTCTGACCTGCACGTGGACAGCTGCTTCAAGCAAAGAAGCTTACTAGCTGTGCACAAGCAGACCAAATGGTTCTCTTCAGACTTCAGCTACACTTGTGCTAATCACCAAAGCAGGTGACCGCTCACTGTTCTACCTTCTACCGTTCTCTTCCCAGCTGCTGATTCCACTGGGAATATGGCAATCACACACACCAGGTGCTGATAACAATATACCTTGCTACAATCAAATAGTATAAAAGTAATATTATTATAAAGTAACATAAATAAAAAAAACAGTAAATCCAATGTTAGAAAAAGTTGGATTATTGCAAATGGAAGCTCCACGCAACTGTTGTTACGGTTCTCCTTTTTCCAGAAATGGATTCGCTTTATGACAATAGTTTCTTGAAAGTTTTTCTCCCGTGGGGCGACTGGGATCTTTTCCTGAATAAGATCAAACACAGTTGCGTAGGGTGCAACAGGAGCTTCCACCCGCAGCTAAAGTCACTTCAGTACCCATGTACTTTGTGAGCATCCCCGTGTCGATCAAACGTAGGAAGCTCTGCAGTTTACTTATGACTTTACGCTGCAGAGAGATGAGTAAATAAATATAAGTAAATAACATTCGATCTGGCTTTTTTATAAGTAACATATACATGGATTTCATATAAAGACCATCACAAAACATAATCACAAACTGGACTTTGCATGATACTTTGGCGAGCTCTGTAAACTGCGCTGTTTCGTTGAAGAACAGGTGTGGGGCAGACTGATTGGCAGGATGACACCCAACCTGTTGCTGCATCCAAACAGTGCCATCTTTCACCTTTACACCTGGTGCAGCTGCGTTGTTCTTATATGTGAGTGGATGTTTCTTTCAGGGAGGGCTTCTGTTCTCTTTCTCCGATGTAGAACCCTTGGCCTCATCTGAGATCACCTCTGCTATAACACGTCTTTATTTGAAAACAGCAGTGTCAGATAGGGGCTAGTGTGAACGTGACTGAGAAAATAAAAGTAAATAAAAAAAAAAAAAGCTAACCTTTACAAGTACCATAAATTTACACCGTCTGTTACAGACTCAATTCAAATGTATGTTTTAATTCTATAATAGTAAAAATAAGAGCAGCTCACTACACAGAACAGAGGACCTCGGTATCAAACCACGAACATCTTGATTACGAGTCAGCAGTTCTTACTGCTGCACCACCAAAGTGGTCATATTAAGGGTGTGTCAATGTTGCAACCTAATGCAAGTTCTTTTTCTGCAGTTACATTCTTGAATAAAAGCGCACTTGTTTTGTTATACTTGTACCTTTTGTGAAAGTGTTTATTTTGATATTTGGACTTCACAAATTATACACTTCATGTCCACATTTTGTCAACTATTACTAAAACATGAAAAATGTTTCTGTTTTAACTATGTGTTTACATAGATTGTAGACACGGAACATACATGAAATGCATGTATTCCAAATAACAATATATTATTTACCCTATACAGCTCCAGGTAACTCACACGCAGGTAAACAGACTTGAGCTGAGAAAACTTTCTGCCCTTTCTTCGTTGGTGGGGAGATGGGATAGCAGGCTGCTTGCTGCTTGTGTTTATCGAAACATTTACAACACAAACAACGCTGATGGGGAAGTGTGAAGGGATTTAAGGTGGGCCAAGATTACAAGTTTTTTCATAGGCTTTGGTAATTCTAGTGTTAAAAAGACTAGGTCCCTGATGATTCAGCACAGCACTTGCCTTGAGTGGAGTTGGAGATGTCTTCTTTGTTGGGATGACATTGATAATGACAACTTAGTGATGTTTCCACCAATACGACATATCATTTTAGTACCCCGTTCTCATAGGATGTTTACCACAATACACCCTCAACCGAGGCACGCTCACCACAGGCTGTTCAGACCTGGGTGTGTGCCGAATGGTTACTAAGTGGTCATTTGGTAGCCTATACTGTCTCCTTTCACTTCATCCACAACTATTGACTTCTTCTTTTAGCAACAGTAGTGAGTTCCTTAATTGCATTCCGCTGGGCCTGCCCTTTGATGCCCACTTCCTTCAGCAGCCTTGTAGTGGTACTGGCTTAAAAGCCACTTCAGCCCACTTTCACTGGACGTGCCTTCACCTTACAGCCTCGCTCCTCTACCTCAACTACAAGATTGGCATACTGCAGTTTTTTTCTTTTATATGCCTCATCGATAGCATCCTCCCAAGAAACTGTCAGCTCAGTGATGAAAACACATTGGTAGGAGTTAGACTAAAGGATCAAGTCTGGGTACAGATTGATGGCTGCAATTTCAGATGGGAAGGTGAGTCTCTGATTTAGGTTGACATGCATTTCCCAATTTCTGGCTTTACTCAGCAGGCATGAGTTACAAGGTGAGGGCTTGGTCCGCTGTTTCTCCTTCCCCGATGAAGGATGTTAGTTGCAGGAAGGGAAGGTAGCCTGGACGTTTAGGGGGATGGCATTGATTGACACACTCTTTGGTCCTCTAGTGCCGAGGCCAAGCACCTCAATACGTGATTATGACACCCTTTGTATCTTCCTTGTGTTAAGCTATTCTTACAGCCCAGCAGGATGTGTTTGAGGGTTGCTGGGGCCACACATTGGTGACAGGCTGGGTCCTATCCACGCAAAAGATATAGGTTTGTTGAAGAGGGCAGCTTATCATATGTGGCTCTAATGACGAAACAGCCTGTTTGTTTCCATGTTCTACAACTCACTCCATGTGATTTTATGTTGTTCTATGCCAGCCCACCTTATCCAGCAGCCTTGCTTGGCTTGGGAGACTGCTCTGGCACATCTGGCTACTTCCTCCTGGTAGCTCACCTCCTCCACCATCAGATGCCAACATTCATTTTGTGTAGCCTTTTGCCATATGGGTGTTGTTGGTCCCAAACCAACTCACCCTCTGCCATGTTGGACTCGCCCCTCAATGTCCCGGTGTCTGAGGGTGGCCTTTGTTTCTGCCATTGCTGAAGCTGCGTCCCATTTTCTCCCTATCGCTAGGATTGGGGCAGCATTTCTTATGAAGCGGTCATGGGACTCTTTGATTATTATATCTGGTCTTGCTTTGCTTCATTTATATTCCTCCACAAGGCTTGATATAGACAGAGAGAATGCTCCATTCCCATACAGGCCTATGCTGCTGAAGTATCTTGGTAGTCCAAGCCACTTTCTCACTTGTGCGCTCACCATTCTCTCCAGCCATGATAGAATATAGAATGCCTTTTATTGTCACTATACACATGTACAATGAGATTAAAATCAGCTCCTCCTGTGCAAACATATATATAAAATACAACAAATAAAAAAACAAATGGTGCAAAAAGTTGCAGAAAAGTTGCAAAAAAAAAGTTCTGCAACGCTATATGCATATGGAAAGAATAAATAACTATTGCACTATTGGGTTATTGCACATTATTTAAATATTGGAAAGAATAAATAACTATAGCATTATTGGATTATTGCACATTATTTAAATATTGCACAATAATGATGATCATGTGCAGTGAGTAGTGAATGTTGGACCCTAAGAGTAATGATATTGTACAGTATACAGATATTGCACAGTTATTATCAATACCATTTGGATATTGGATATTGCACAGTTGATGGATAGAAGGAAATCCAGGGGTTGTGGGGTTAGACTGTGTAGTCAGTGCATGTGTGAGTTTAGAATGGTTATGGCTTTTGGGAAAAAACTGTTCTTGAGTCTGTTTATCCTTGTTGTGATGCACCTGTAGCGCCTCCCTGAGGGCAACAGGTCAAACAAATCAGAGCCAGGGTGGGAGCTGTCCTTGATGATGCTTTTTGCTCTGCTGAGGCAGCAGGAGGTGTAAATGTCCATTAGGGAGGGGAGAGGGCAGCCGATGATCTTCTTTGCTGCCTTTACTACTCTCTGAAGCCTCTCCATGTCTGCCATTGTGCAGCTGCCGTACTATACTGTGATACAGTACATCAGCAGGCTCTCGATGGACGAGCGGAAGAAGGTCAGTAGCAGGTTGGAGTCCAAGTTGTGTTTTCTGATTCCCTCAGGAAGTGTAACCGCTACTGAGCCTTCTTGATGACTGCTGTGATGTTGTCTGTCCAGGAGATGTCAGCGGAGATAAGGACACTGAGAAACTGGAAGGTATGGACCCTCTCCACACACTCGCCGTTGATGTAAAGGGGAGCTAAATCTGTGCTGTGCCTCCTGAAGTCGACAATGATCTCCTTGGTTTTCCTGGTGCTCAGAGCCAGATTGTTCTTTGAACACCAGGATGCCAACTTCAGGACTTCCTCTCTGTAAGCTGCCTCGTCTCCCTTTGAGATTAGTCCGACCACTGTGGTGTCTTCAGCAAACTTGATGATGAGGTTGTTGTTGTGGGCTGGACTGCAGTCGTGGGTGTAGAGACAGTACGGGAGGTGGCTCAGCACACAGTCTTGTGGGATACCGGTGTTTAATATGCGAATGGAGGAGAGGTGGTGGCCAAGTCTCACAGTCTGGAGCCGGTTTTTTAAGAAAGTCTTTTATCCAGACACATGTGAGAGGGGGGAGGCCAAGAGTGACCAGTTTGGTGATGAGAATGTCTGGAATGATTGTATTGAAAGCTGAGCTATAAAACACATCCGGACATAGCTCTGCTGCTGCTCTTGATGGCTCAGCACAGAGTGGAGAGCTACGGCGATGGCATCTTCTGTGGATCTGTTCGCGCGATATGCGAATTGGTAGGGATCGAAGTCTTGGGGAAGATAGTCCTTGATATGCTGGAGAACCAGTCTCTCAAAGCACTTCATGATTACCGGAGTGAGAGCCACAGGGCGATAATTATTTAGGCTGGTGATGGGAGACATCTTCAGCACTGGTATGATTGTGGCTGATTTTAAGCAGGACGGAATGACTGCCTGGGCTAGGGAGAGGTTGAAGATTTTGGTGAAGATAAGGGTGAGCTGGTGGGCACATGCTCTGAGACACTCTACCAGGCACTCCATCTGGGCCGGCAGCCATCTTGGGGTTCACTGCCAGGAGCACCCTTCTGACATCGTGCAACTTTACAGTGAGTGGAGTGGTGCAGGAACCCGGTGAGGGTAGGAGCACGGCTGGAGCAGGTGAGTGCTGCTGTTGTGTTGATTCAAACCGAGCAAAGACGCAGTTTAGCTCCTCTGCTAGCGGGCACTCAGATCTCCTGTGGTTGCATCACAGCCTTTGTAGTTTGTGATGTTTTGTATTCCCTGCCACACCTCCCGTGTATTATGGCTGGACAGGTAGAACTCTATGCTCCTCTTATGGTCTGTCTTGGCTTTTTTAATTCCACTTTTCAGAGCGGCTCGGGCAGCCCTGTACAGAGCTGTGTCACCTGACCTGAAGGCAGCGTCGCGGGCTTTGTGGAGTGTACGGACCTGGTTGGTCATCCAGGGTTTCTGGTTTGAGAAAACCTGAATGTTTTTGTCCACAGTCACATTTCCAATGCAGAACCTGATATAGTCCTATACCGTTCCTGTGAATGTTTCCAGCTCTTGGTGTTCACATATGTCCCAGTCTGTCTGTTCGAAGCAGTCCTGTAGTTTGGAGAGTGCATTTTCAGGCCAGGTTGTAACAGTCTTTATGGTGGGCCTGGCACTGCGTCTGAGGGGGGTGTAGGCTGGGGAGAGCAGGAGACAAAGATGGTCGGACTGGCCGAGTTTGGGGAGGGGTATGGTTCTGTACGCATGCTTGATGTTGGAGTAAACATTGTCCAGAGTGTTCTCCCCTCTAGTAGAAAACTTAACATGTTGATAAAATTTCGGGAGTACGGTCTTTAAGTTGGCCTTGTTAAAGTCTCCTGCAATTATATGAGCACCGTCAGGGTGGGCTCGCTGCTGTTCGTGAATGGTGTTCAGCAGGAGAGAGAGTACCGTGTTTACATTGGCGTTGGGTAGAATGTACACAGCCATGACAATCACTACTGTTAGCTCTCTAGGTAGAAAAAAAGGCAGGCATCTTACAGACATGTACTAGAGGTTAGGAGAACAGTGTTTGTCTATAATTGTCCCGTTGTTGCACCAGTTCTCATGCACGTAAATACAGAGCCCCCCTCCTCTGCTCTTACCTGATTCCTTTGTCCTGTCCCAGTGGAGCAAAGTGCAACCTGCTAGCTGCATGCTAGCATTGGTTATCCCCGGGTGAAGCCAGGTTTCAGTGATGTCAGCTTGTCAACTTTATTTATGTAGCACATTTAAAACTACATCAGAATGCTGTAGCCAAAGTGCTTTACAATAATAGAATTAAAGAAAAACATACAATTAACATGAATAACATAAATAGAAATAACATAAATGAACATAAATAAAATAAACAATAAATAGAAGTAATGTTACATAATCACAATGAGGAAAACATCAGTATTACTAAAGGCCACGGAATGCAAGTGAATAGAAATAAGTCTTTAATCTTGTTTTAAACAGTTCGATTGTAGATGACTCCTTTATGTGATGAGGTAAGGAGTTCCAGAAGCGAGGAGCAGCAGCTGCAAAAGCCCTGTCCCCCTTAGTTTTACACTTGGTACGAGGGACAACAAGAGACAACTGACCAGAAGATCTAAGCACTTTGGATGGCTGGTGTAAAACACACAATTCAGATAAATAGGCAGGAGCAGTGATAATCAAAACACAGCAGTCACAAACATAGCAATTTCCAGCGAGTTGTAATTCCAAGTCATCCGTATTATGCACGAGGGATCTGGCATTGGTGAGATACAGGCTTGGTAGAGGTGACTTGTGTGGTTGTTTCTTTAGCCTTACCATAACACCGGATCTGAGGCCGTGCTTCTGCTTCCTTTCCATCGTCCATCTGTGCCGTCCCCTAGACCCGAAAACAATCCAAAGAGAGCCCGCTGGTCTCGCTATGTTGTCTGGGATGTTGTGTGTGTGTTGAAAATCACTCGAAACAGATGTCTGGCACTGGACACTGATAAGGTTCTGACGGATGTAGCAGATATTTGCAGAACCGAGCAAGAATAAAGTACAAAAACAACAAAAAAGAGCACTGAAATGGAGAGCCGTGAGTTATGGGATAGTGTGACTTCATAGATGGCAATTGTCCACATCAGATGGGGCAACAAACCAAATTGGAAGCACCACAACTTTAATTTTCCAGGAAGAGCAGTGTTGTTAATTTCCTTAAGGCCATTAATTGTGTCCTGCCTGAGTTGTTCCACCTGTTTGAGATCTTTGAAATCTGCAGTGTACCTACGCCCAAGGCTTTTGATGGGTTTCTCCAGGATTGTTGGTATTGATTTGTTGTTTATGCAGAACCTCTCAGCCTTTGACAATGGAGATGCTGCAGGATTTGCTGAGTTTTATCTCCATTCATGCCTATTCGATGTTTTCCTGGAGTTAATCAAGCATGCATTTGGTGCATACTTTTTTTGTTGTGATTGTTGTCATGTCATCCATGTACAGGTATGCCCTGATTGGAGGAAGACGTAGTCCATATTTCAAACATTCCCTTCCAACCACCCACAGCGATGCTTGAATAATGAGCTCCATCACAATTGTGAAGGCCAGAGGAGAGATGATGCATAACCCTCTATTATGCCGGTCTCAAGCTCCTGTAAGGCGGTGGTACTGCACTGTGTTGTGATGCAGAACTAGAGGTCCTGGGAGTAGACTTTGACCAGCTTTGTTATGCCTTCTTGGACATAAAAGAACTTGAATGCTGCACACAGAATCTCATGCGGAACTGACCCAAAGGCATTGACAAGGTCTAGAAACACCACATATACATCTTTCTTTTCCTTTTTGGCTGTCTGCACTTGGTGCCAAATGATGTTAGCATGTTCCAAACATCCTGAAATGCCACCTATCCCTGCCTTCTGCACTGAGGTATCAATGAAGTTGTTATTCTGCAAGAAAGCTGAGAGTCTTTGGGCCACAACACTGAAGAAGATTTTTACTTCCACGATCAGGAGACTAATCTGGCAGAACTTGAATGATGGTTGAGATTTTCTCCTTGGGAATCAGGATCCCTCCTGCCCTTTGCCATGCCTTTGGTATGATTCGCTTCTTCCACGCCAGCTTCATTAGTTTCCATCTGTACTTCAGGACGCGGGGGGCATTCTTATACAGCCTACAAATAGAGATAGATAGATAGATAGATAGATAGATAGATAGATAGATAGATAGATAGATAGATAGATAGAATTGAAGAGTCGCATAGTGTGGGGGAGGAACGATTTCCTCAGTCTGTCAGTGGAGCAGGACAGTGACAGCAGTCTGTCGCTGAAGTTGCTCCTCTGTCTGGAGATGATACTATTCAGTGGATGCAGTGGATTCTCCATGATTGACAGGAGCCTGCTCAGGGACCGTCGCTCTGCCACAGATGTCAAACTGTCCAGCTCCATGCCTACAATAGAGCCTGCCTTCCTCACCAGTTTGTCCAGGCATGCGGCATACCTTTTCTTTATGCTGCCTCCCCAGCACACCACTGAGTAGAAGAGGGAGCTCGCCACAAACGTTTGATAGAACATCTGCAGCATCTTATTGTAGAATTTGAAAGACGCCAGCCTTCTAAGGAAGTATAGTTGGCTCTGTCCTCTCTTGCACAGAGCATCAGTATTGGCAGTCAAGTCCAGTTTATAGGGGGCCTTGTGTCCATCTGGTGTTCTGGTGGTTGGATTGGTGGCATGTCGCCTGGAATGGAAACTGAGACATGTCTCTGATTGTCAGAACAGATCTTCCACAGGTACACCTCAAGTTTCCATGCAGGTACTTTAAGTGTCCCAGTTTTCTCCTTGACAAAGAGGCTTTTGAGGCATTTTTAAGGATCTATGTAGGAGGCTGTCCTTATTTGCTCTTTCTTCTTGTGCTGCTTCTTTAAGCTCTCTGATCTTTGCAGCGTTGCAAGGTGCTGCTTGATGTAACCCTGTTTTGCCCTTTTGACCTTTCCTTTCCTCTTCCGTGGCCTTCTTCCACTGTTTTTTATTTTACAAGTCTTTCAATCTCTTGATGTCTCCTGGACTTCAGCTCTACTGATGGTTCCTTCTGTACCCTTGGGTGCCATAAGATCTGGGGCTTTCTTTCATCCATCTTTCTTTCTGCTGATGGCTATTGCCGGATGGGCTTTAGGCCCATAACCATTGGTGGGTTTGTACCTGGTTGAGCTTTATCTGGGGTTCTGATACCCTTTGGGCTTTCGTGCTTGTCCTGCCACTGGGCTTCACCCGACTGATTTGCTCTACCTCTGAGGAAGTAATAGTCAATGTGAGGTCCTGTCCTAAACTCCCTCAGGCACTTCTTCCTGCCCTGATGGATTTTAAGACACTTTTCTGATATTATCTTTTTCCAGCCACAGATTCAGCTTTGTAGTTTGTGTTCTGCCATGCTGAGCAATTGATTTGTTGCCGTTTGTGTTCCAAGGTCTGTTACCATGTGATCTGTCGATTTGTCATCTTGCTCCCCTGTTCTCTCAGACTCAAGGTGTATTACTGTTCTTGAAGTTTTCGTAGCCGTTGATGGGTAGACCCGAGATACTGTGTAGTGATGGATCCTGCTAACATGGGTAGCTAACCCATGCCAGCCCCACTGGGATCTATTCCCTCCTGCAAGTACTGTATATGGCCTATATGAATTACGTATATATGTATACTGTAAAATCTTTGTGGTTGGCAGCATCCCTTATCAAAAAATTGTTCCTGAAGCCCAGCATATTGAACCTTGTCTGAAGAGTTAGTTATGGCCAATGCTGCTGAATTTCCTGCTGACATGAGTGAAAGTCACCACTCACAAGAACAGGGTAGCCAGACCAGGAAATATCTGTTTAGTTGGAAAACTGCAATGAAGGCTGATATTGAAAAACAAAGTACTACTGTCAAAACCAAAGCAAGAAACCATTGTGACTGGCCGCAAGGAAGCAGTTAGAAACAGGGAGAAATGTTGGGGTATCCCCCCAGGTAACCCCATTTAATTATACAAAAAATAAAAGGCAAAAATGGGTGCTTAAGAATGCAACTAAAAAGACACCAATCTCTCGCTCCCTCTCTTCTCTCTTTCTGGTATACATTTCTGGTTTTTAGTGGACTCGGATCCAGGTTTGCTTATAGATGCCACCTTTCCATGCTATCGATTTATGTGGCGAATTGAGCAGAAGGGGCGGGACTCGTTCTGGAAGTCATGAGTGGGTGGGACTGCCTTTACTGTCTTCTCTGTGCTGTGGAGAAAGAACAGGATACTGGTAGTGACAGTATCCCCTCTCGGCCCAGAGTGGTATTGCTTACCTCAGTCACGCTTATCTAAAGTCCCTCTGACGTGCATGCATGATATCATGAACTAAAAAAGTGAAAGATGAATCGTCACAAAACTCCTGACCTTAAAGATGCACAATTTTCATGAAGGGGAGCTGTTTGCAAATTCTAGAAACAAGACTGTTACTGAAAACAAAATGTGAATGGCTGTGAATTAAAGATCAAAAGGTGTGAGCCATGATGTTTGACTGTTAAATGTTTAACTCTACCGATTAACACTGTGTTAAATGCCTACATCTTGTCTCAATCTTTTCACAATTTCTGGTGTTCTTAATGTTCTCAGTGGTGTAACAAACATGTCCTTCACACTACCAGTTGATGAATATTTGTCGAACCACTTTACTATGACAAGAAGAGTGTCAGTATACCAAATTTTCAATATGTTAAAATAATCTTTGGCTATGGATCTGTGCTAAACGAACCATTAATAACAAATATTGCATTGTTAAAACCCATGATCTCTTTTCTTATATTATTTTGTCTTTTTTCTCTTTCTTCATTATGTACAGCACTTTGAGCTACATCATTTGTATGAAAATGTGCTATATATAAATAAATGTTGTTGTTGTTGCTGTTGTTGTCTCTCATGGAGGCAATACCATCCAGGTATGTTTTCTTCTCAGAGGCTCTTAGCTCAAGACAAGGTGGAGGGGTTGCAGTAATTGTTAGATCTGAGTTAAACATCAAAAGAATCCCAATTGACGGTCCATTGTCTTCTGAGCATCTGGCTCTTAAACTGATAACGAAATCTGGTCCTGTTTTACTTATTGTTGTCTAACATCCCCCAAAATACAGTGGGTCATTCTTATCTGAACTGACTGATCTTTTAAGCCTAAGCCGTTTAAGTTCCCTCTGTCAGAAAGTCATTCTTCTTGGCGATTTCAACATCCATATTGACACTCTGAGGAATGAATTCCTGTCCTTACTGGACTGTTTTGGCTTGGTGAAACATGTTAATTTTCCTATCCACTCTGATGGTCATATATTGGACCTGATCTGCACATCTGGCTTATCTGTGTGCAACACTTATAGCAGTGATTGGGCCTCTCTGATCATAAAGCAATACTTTTCACTGTCTCATTACTGTCCCTCCTCTTAAAAATATCTGTCCCTCTATCCCTACTGGATACTTTTTCTGATCTTTTTCTGTTTTTCCCCTACTCCATCAAAGATAAATAGTTAACCCTTCATTCAGCACTAGATAAAACAGTGGCATTAAAACATAAGAAAGTTTACTTTAAGCATTTATCTCTACGGTATAATTCAGATTTACGGTCAATGAAAGCAGCTGGCCAACGCCTTGAGAGAATGACACGTAAGACTGGCCTCACGATGCATAGCCAGGCTTTCTCTGAAAATCAAAGGGCTTACAGAGATGCAACTAACTGTAGCTAAGAACATGCATTATGGCAGAATAATAGAAAGTGGCCATGATAACCCAAGGGTTTTGTTCTCTGTAGTTAATAAACTATTTCAACTTGCATCTAGCTCAATTACCTCCTCTCTTTTTTTTTCCTCCATGTTTTCCGTAATAAAATTAAAGATCCAAATAATTAAACTAACATAAATTCATCATACATGTTGTGGACGCTAGAGGGTGCTCTTGTCCCGTGAAACCCAACAGAAAGATGTTTAGGACACAAGTTTAAAAGCACCAAGCAGATTTTTAATTATTTTCTTAAATAAAGTGCACAAAGCACCACAATCGCCACAATTCACAATAATCAAACAATCAGCAATAATCACAATACTACAATTCTCCTCTCCCAGCAGCTCCGTCACATTCCCTCCCAACTCCAGTTCTCCTGCTGGGTCTCCCCTAGTCCTTTATATAGTCCTTGACCAGGACGTGCTTCTCCTTTTCTGTTCATGTGATTTGTCAGCACTTCCGGGTCAGATGGAGAATTACATTTTTCTTCCAGGCTATATTGGAAACCGAAATCCCCTTGTCTTTTGACAGCTCCTCTTGGTGGCACCCATGGTACCCAGCAGGGCTGTGTATCTGAACTCCATCTCCCATATTGCCCTGCGGAAATCCGGGGTACCACTGTACTCCAGGGAAGCTGCCACCTAGCGTCTTGAGGGAAGAAATCGCTGCCTTCCCCCATCCTTCTATTCCAGGGACATTTGGGCGGGTTGAGCTGCCGGCCGTCCATCACAATGTATAGCTTTCCCTGTCCTCCCACCTCCCTATGCTCTTGGAAAATGATACTGCTACTCTTGATGTACCTATTACGTTTGCTGAAAATAAAGAGACTTTAGACTCCATGCAATCGGGGAAAACACCAGGGCCAGATGGGTTGCCACCTGAGGATATTTCCATGTTTTGGCAGCAAATATCAGTCACTCTTTCCAATTGTTTGATTCTGCCATCTCTGCTACCTAAATTAATGACTTTGTCAATACTGCTATGATCTCCCTTTTTTAAAAGAAGTAAAGAGCCAAGTGATTGCTTAAATTATTGGCCCATCTGCTTGAGGAATTCTGATGTAAAATTGGTTGTTAAACTTGGAACGTTGACTTCAGCTGGTAATCTCCAAGCGAATTCACCCTGATCAGATTGGCTTTATTTGTTGTTGCCAGGCAGTGTGCAATATGAGACACCTTCTCCACATTATTGACACAACACCCAGTTTTTCCCAGTGCCCCAGCATTGCTCTCCTTAGATGAAGAAAAAGCATTTGTCTGAATGAACTGGTCTTTCTTGTGGCAAGTCATATATCACATGGGATTTGGGGAGACTCACATCAATATGCAGAATGAAGACACATTACTCATCTCCTTCTCCTATTATTCTCACTAACTCAATTACTTCACAATCTTTTCGAATTTTGAAAGGAGCCAGGCAGAGGTGCCCACTTTCCCCTCTCCTTTCCTCTCACGTATTGCTATACGTGATTCACACCTAGTCTCTCCCATAATCTTGCATGGTACTCCACACAAAGTCGCATTTTATGCTGATGATATTTTACTTTTTCTCAGTGACGCCCCTTCTGATTGTTCATATGTTCTTAATTTATTTGACTTCTATGAGTCTGTGTCTGGTTATAAAATCAGTTGGTCGATTTGTCTAGTCATCATTTCTGCTCTTCTTTAGCGGTCCCCCTTTCATTCTGTTAGATACCTGGGGATTGACATTTCCCCTTCCCTCCATGCCATTGCCACATCAAATTACAAACATATCTTCACGATTGCTAAGGACTCCCTCTCCTCCTGGTCCTCTCAGCCTCTATCTTTCAGGGCCAGCTTGGCTATTATTAAAATAAACATTGTCCCTGATTTTATTTTGTTAGCAGCATGCTCCCTCTTTCACCTCCAAATAAATTTTGGTTGATGTCATATCTCTTTTATCAAGATTTCTTTGGAATGGTAAACAACCTTCCATTAGACATTCCGCATTAATTTATGATAGGTCAGATGGGAGTGTTTCCAGGTATGGAGAAGTATCATTGGGCATTTACACTTAGAGCAATTTGGTTTTGTTGGTTAGAACCCCCCAGTATTCCTCTCTCTTCTCCCTTTTGTCTCTCTGAGATCGAGACAGCTTTCACTAAATTTGGTCTCTCTAATTGTTTATGCACTCACTATATGGTGTAAGGTGGAGAAACATTTAGGCGCCTGCCCAAAATTACATTCCCTCACTCACATTTTCCAAAATCCAGCCTTGCTAATTGGCGGCAACCCTATTGCTTTCCCAATCCTTTCCATGCTCTGCAATATTTTTGATGGCTCAGGGCTCTGAATGCTCCAGTTACTAAATTCTGAGTTCTCTATTCCATCTTCTTCCTTTATCTTTTATCTTCAAATTAGGTCTGTACTTAAATCTCACTGTGTTTCATTGTTTCCTTCTTTACCCTTTCATCCTTTGCTTTCTTTTATTCAGTCTCTGTCTCCTATAACAAAACCTGTCCCTATGTTATATACAACTTTGAGGAAAGCCACTTTTAAAATATTACCTGTTAATTTGATTTGGGAACGTGACCTTCTCTTTCTTATTATTCTTGACTAGAATATAATTTTTAAGAATATTACCTTAGTATCTAAGAACTCCCATTAACAACATACTCAATTCAAATTTGTACATCATTTGTATCTAAAGCCTCACAGATGCTTTGCTATGGGTTTCTCAGCTGACCCTCTGTGCTCCTTTTGTTCATGTAAGTCCCAAGGCACATTTCTACACATGTTCTGGGAGTGTCCTACAGTTAGGGTTCATTGGGGAAATGTACCTAAATTTCTCTCACTTATTCTCTCTCTTTTAAAATGCCTTTATTGCCTCAATTATTTCTTCCTTCTGCTGTCTCTCTTTCTTCTTTCAGGCAAAGGTTATTCTCTCCAGGCACAACTGCTGCAAAATTAGCCTTAGCCTCTTGCTGGAAGTCTCCTAGTTTATTGTCTTTTGATTTATGGAAAGCCCCCTTTTTTAATCTTATTTTGCTTGAATTGTCTGCATCATGGGTTAATGGTTTCTCTAGCACCTGTATTTTAAACTGGCAGTCAGCCTCGCAACTTGTCCTAAGTTTTATAGAACGAAACTGCATACCAAAATTTACTTAGGGTATTTAATATATGAGTTATCTTTTTTTTGTTGTTTGTGCTTTCCACTTCAGGGCTATCTTTGTTCATATAAGGCCAGGGATGGGTGGTGTCTTGGGTGGGTGTTTTATTGCTATATTATAATGTGCCTTTCTGTAAGCTGTTAAAATTATTTACGATTTATACTTTATTAATAAAAATTTTATCACAAAAAAAACAAATTATGTGATTTTTTCAGGCATTTCTTTTAGTATTGAATTTAGTATTATACTCTGGTTTATTCTGTCTTTTATTTTATTTAGTGCTTTTTATATCCTGTGTTTATTTTTTTATTATATGCAGAAACTATTTCTTTAATTTTGTTTTAAGTGCCTTGAGCATGGGAAAGATGGTATATAATTAAAATGTATTATTATTGCTATTATTATTATTATAATTATTATTAGTTGTGGTGATATATAAATAAATACAGTAAATAAATAAGAGTAGCATAAGATAAGTAAATGAATAAATGCACAGACAGTATTAATAAATGAACTAATAAGTAAATACAGCTAATTAGAGAAGAATTAAACAAAAAGTATTGCACAATACCATTACACATAAACCAACGGGTGAGTACAGAATACAGTGCAAGGCATGTAGGATCAGGTTACTGTGAGTTCAGTGAACTTATGGCCTGGGGAAAGAAGCTACTCCTGAATGTGGAGGAATGAGTGGTGAGGTTCCGATAGTGCTTCCATGAAGGAAGAAGTGAAATCAGGAGATGAAAAAAAGTCAGCCCCAGTGATTTTAGAAACTGAACAGATAATCATTTGGAAGAGTTTGAAATCCTAGGTTACCGAACCAAACTGTGATGCATTTGGTCAGAATACTTTCATTAGTGCAAATGTGAAAATTCACCAATGTTTTGTCTAATACTACAAAACTCTTAAGCCTCCTCAGGAAAATAATAAAACATTTGCTGAGCCATTCTGAGTATGCAGGTGTCTTGACTGACCACGAAAAGCAGTGGGTGATCTGGACACCCAAGAACCTGAAGCTGCCAGATATCTGGATAAGGGGAGTCATTTATGTGGAGCAGATCATGGCTGCCTTTTTTCTTTCTGAAGTAAAAAATGACCTACTTTGTTTTAGTGAGGCATGTTAAACTAGTAAAATCTCTTTTGCTTCTTGTTGGCTGAAGGAACTGGACCTTCATTTTCTTCCATTTTTCATCTTTGCTGTATGAATGCTGAAATTATCTGATGATAAACAATGCCTAGATGGGACCCAAAGACATTTGATTCAACGACTTGCTCCATTTTGAGTACTATCTTTATGTTTTGTACTGTTAAAAGATGCATAGGCAGCTATGCATCTTAGCCTCTTCTGATTCGCTCTCAATCCCTGACATTGCAAATGTCAGGCTTCATATTGGCTGAGGGCATTAATCTCATTATCTGCAATGTTAAACATTCAACTGGACCTTGATTTGTTCCATTCTTCATCTTTCCTGTTTGAATTATGAAAGTTTCTGATGATAAACCATGGCTGCAGGCGTCACAAAGACTTTTGATTCAATGACTTGCTCCCTGTTGAGTACTATCTTTATGTGTTGGACTGTTAAAAGATGTAGGGGCAGCTGTGCATCTTAGACTCTTCTGATTGTCTCTCAAGCCCAGGATTTGCTAATGTATGGCGTCCTATAGGCTGAAAGTATTATCTCATTATCTGCAATGTTAAACATACTATGGACCTTCAATATCTTCCATTCTTCACGTTTCCTGTGTGTATGCTGTAAGTATCAGATGATAAACATTGACTAGATGGGTCCCAAAGACTTTTGATTTAATGACAAGCTCCCTGTTGGGTACTATCTTTATGTTTTGGATAGTTAAAAGATGCACGGTCAGCTATGCATCTTAGCCTCTTCTGATTGTTTCTGAAACCCTGGTTTTGCTAATGTCAGTCTTACTACTGGCTGAAGTCATTATCTCATTATCTGTTGTGTTAAACATACAACTGATCTTTCATTTTCTTCCATTCTTCATCTTTCCTTTGTGAATTCTAAAAGTATCTTATCATAAATCATGACTAGATGCTTCTGAAATACTCCATATTCAAAGTCTTGATCCCTGATGACTACTATCTTTACCATTTTGATTGCCAAAGGAAGCACAGTCAGCTATGCAACTGATCCTCTGCAGATTAGCTCACAAGCTTTGCTTTGCCATTTGCCAGGCTTTTTATTTGCTGAGGGTATTAAATCATTATCCATTTCATTGACATCTGCCTGGACCTTCATTTTCTTGTATTGTCCATCATTCGAATGTCATTGTTGAAAGTACCCATTGCAAAACAATAAGGAGATGTGCCACTAATACTTTTGGATTGAAGTCTTTGGCCCAGTTTATTGTTTCCTGTCCTCTTTGCACTTTCCAAGGAAGCCGTGTTGGGTATGCATCTTAGCCTGTTCTGATTGTCTCTCAATCCCTGGCATTGCAAATGTCAGGCTTCCTATTGGCTGAGGGCATTATCTCATTATCTGCAATGTTAAACATAAAACTGGACCTTGATTTTGTTCCATTCTTCATATTTCCTGTTTGAATTATAAAAGTATCTGATGATAAACTATGAATAGATAGGTACTATGAGGGGCCAAACAGGCCAAAAATCATATATTTTTGAACGTAAAGTATTGGTTTACGTGTGAACATTATTGGTTTATGGATGATTACTATCGGTTTGCGTGCGAACAATACTGGTTTCATTCATATGAACTATATTGGTTCGTGTCCGTTTATTATCGGTTTGTGCGTGAACTATATCCGTTTGAATATGCATAGCACCGGTTTGCATATGAACTATATTGAATTGAACTTTATTACTGGTTCACGTGCGTTTGCTATTGGTTTGTGATGGAATTGCATTGGTTTGCGTGCGTATGCAATCGGTTTGCGTATCAACTATATTGGTTTGTGTTCGTATACTACTGGTTTGCTTACGTATAGCACTGGTTTTTCATATGCACTATACTGGTTTCACGTGGGTAATATATCGGTTTCGCATATGAACGCTATTGGTTTTGTGTATGCACTACATTGAGTCCTTGTCAGTCTTCTACCGGTTTTATGTGTGCGTACTATGCCGGCTTTGTGAAAGTAACATGCTGGATTTATGTGTGCACTATATCAGTTTTGCGTATGAAACATACTGGTTTGCGAACGCACACTATTGCAATGTTGTGTATGAACTATATCGGTTCTGCGTGCAAACTATATCGGTTGTTCACGTGATGTTCAGTGGAAATGGGCGGGGCAAGAAACAGGAACTCAGGGGCCGGTAGTGTCATGGAGCGTGTAGAGAAGCTGACAGCAGACAGATCTGGGTTTACTTTAAACAGCGCCGTATTTATTTCCGCACGATAGGTTTGGGAAAGGACTTGGTGGTAATTATTACTATTTAATAGAATCTGCCATTGAGTGTGTAATGAACACAAAGCTGAAGTTAAGTATGTATTTGGTCGTCTTTTTATTCGCTTCCAGCTGCATGCTCGCTTGCAACCCGCGACTGTACTTTTTCACACAGCTTTTGTAAACTAGTTACTTATTCTAAAGGCAAAATATTTTACATTTACGACTGACGCCTTTATCCAGTATAACATTTAGTTACTACTGGTTACATTTCTTATGCCCAGCGATCCCGCACCGTGCCGCCTAGACAGGTGAAGTGACATGCTCATGGTCACACAGTGTCACTATCAGGACTTGAACCGACAAATGTAGGGTTTAGAGGACAAAGCCCTAACCACAATGCCCCACTGCTTGTACATCTGCAACGTGCATATTATTTATCATGATATGGTCGTGTCCATTCTTTGAAAAGATAAATGTTCCATATTTAGGACCAGTATATGTGAGTTACATCATATTGGGCAACCTTACCTTTCACAGTTTTGTGACAAGGCACATGCGTTTTTTAAGATGCAGCCGATTTTTGCCCTGCCAGGTACGAGTACCTGCGTATTTCCACTCCAATATCTGATAAATAGGATTTACTGTGCTATCATGGGCACTGTAAAGTGTTAAATCACGTTCAGCCACCTTAATTTTCACAGTTTTGTGACAAGACAGATTCCTTTGTTAAATTAAAGTTGTGTTTAAGATTTTTGACCTGTGCAGAACCAAAATGTGGAATATTTATTTTTTCAAATAATTGATCAGTTTGTAATGATTCTGATTAATGTACACGCTGTAGAATATTTTGCCATGCTGTTAAAATAGAATAAGAAGCTGGTGTGCAAAAGCTGTATGAATAAGTAGCTGACTGCAAGCATATACTGGATGTAGCTAGGATTGAATAAAAAGCCAGCAGAATGTGCACCTAACATCAGCCCCTTGAATATTTCAGAATTATGGGAAAATACTGTTAAAAATAAAAACCACCAAGCCCTTTCAGAAACAAACAGTGACATGCAAAAGTATTCAATCACTTTAAAAGTCATCCTAATTTTTTGTATGACAAAAGATTTTTCCACGTTTATTCATTCATTCTTTTTAATGTGAACTCTTGTGCTGTAACAATTCATTTCCAAAGTCTAAATAAACCATTTTCTGTAGATATTTAACTGAAGAAGAAAAACTCCAAAGTTGGTGTTTGCATTAAGTATTCAAGCCCAACACATTCATACTTTGTCAAGAACCCTTTTGCTGCCGTAACAGCCTTCGTTCTTTTGTAAGTAGGCCCCAGTTCTGCACATTGCTCAGGAGTGATTCTGCCCCTTTCTTCTTGGCAGGATTTCTAGAGACCCTCTATGTTGGTGAGATGGCACCTCTGAACAGCAGTTTTCAAACAGTGCCACAGATTCTCAACAGGGTTAAGCTTAGGGCTTTGACTTGGCCACTCCAAAACATTCACCTTTCTGTTTTTGAGCTATCTCAGTGTCACATTGGCCTAATGCTTAGGGTCATTATCATGTTGAAAGATGAATCTTCTCCTGAGCTTTCATAGCAGACTAGAACAAGTTCACTTGCAAAATTGTGCAGTATTTGTGTCCATCCATTGTCCCTTCAACTCTGACAAGATTCTCAGACCCAGCACATGAAAAACATCCCCATAGCATGAGACTGCCACCACCATATTCCACTGTAGGAATGTTGTTTCTTGAGGCCTGGGCAATGTTAGTGTTACACTTCACATACCTCTTACGTCTGTCCAAAAACTTCTATTTTGGTCTCATATGACCATAAAACCTTCTCCCACATTTTAACTGGGTCTTTCTCATGCTTTGTGGCAAACGCCATACATTGTTTTATGTGGACCTTCTTAAGGAATGGCTTCTTTCATGCTACCCTCCCATAGAAGCCTGTTTTATGGAGAACTCTTGAAATTGTGGACCCCAGCACCTTTACTCCAGCTAAAGATCATCGCAGATGTCTGAGAGTGACAGTTGGATTTCTAGTCGCCTCTCTCACCAGTTGATGTCTCACTCTGATGTTGAGTTTTGAGGGACAGCCTGTTCTAGTCAGAGTCTGTGTACTTTGATGAACCTTCCACTTTCTGGTGATGAATGCAACAGTGCACAATGGGACATTCAAACTCTTTTGATATTTTTATAGCCATTCCCAGTCTTGTGCATTTCAATAACTTTGTTTCTCACATCAGTAGAATGCTCCTTTGTTTTCATTTTTGCAGTGACTGTCCACCAAAGATTACGGCCCTTACAAAGGGGGCTGTTTATATCCAGAGAGACAGAAAGGACTCACAAGTAGCACCTCATCATGTTTAATTATGACTGTTAAACGACTGTCACCTTTGTAATTAATTTGTCATTGGTGTAATGATGGAGCTTCCAAAGCACAGAGGTTTAAATACCTATGCAAACATTAACTTTGGAGTTTTTCTTCTTCAGTTAAACGTCTACAGAAAATGGTTTATTTTGTCTTTGGAAATGTTTTGTCACAGCATAAGAAAAATACTGAATGAATAAATGTGTATAAATCTTTTGTCTTGCAGAAAATTATGACTTTCAAGGGGATTGAATACTTTTGTATGCCACTTAATGTTTGTGAAAGGGCATGGTGATGATTAACGTTTAACATCTGAAATGATCACGGGACTTAAGTTAGGTACACATTCAGGTGGCTTTTTATTCACTCCTAGCTACACATATGCTTGTAGTCAGCTACTTATTCACAAACCAGCTTCTTCTTCAATGTTAAGTGCATGGCAAAATATTATACAGCGTGTACATTAATCTGCAAACTGATACATTATTTGAAAGAATAAAAATCCCAGATTTAGGACTTGAACGGGTTGAAAATGTTACACTCAACTTTAACAAAGGAATCTGTCCTGGACAAGATTATATTATGTCAAATAATATACACATTGCAGATGTGCAAGCATTGGGGCATTGTGGTAAGGGCTTTGTCCTCTAAACCCTACATTTGTCGGTTCAAGTCCTGATAGTGACACTGTGTGACCATGAGCATGTCACTTCACCTGTCTAGGCGGCACGGTGCGGGATCGCTGGGCATAAGAAATGTAACCAGTAGTAACTAAATGTTATACTGGATAAAGGCGTCAGTTGTAAATGTAAAATATTTTGCCTTTAGAATAAGTAACTAGTTTACAAAAGCTGTGTGAAAAAGTACAGTCGCGGGTTGCAAGCGAGCATGCAGCTGGAAGCGAATAAAAAGACGACCAAATACATACTTAACTTCAGCTTTGTGTTCATTACACACTCAATGGCAGATTCTATTAAATAGTAATAATTACCACCAAGTCCTTTCCCAAACCTATCGTGCGGAAATAAATACGGCGCTGTTTAAAGTAAACCCAGATCTGTCTCCTAGCCACTTGTCTTTACACTCCATGACTCTACCGGCCCCTGATTTCCTGTTTCTTGCCCCGCCCATTTCTACTGAAGATCACGTGAACAACCGATATAGTTCGCACGCAGAACCGATATAGTTCATACACAGAGTTGCAATAGGGTGAGCACGCATAACCAGTATGTTTTGTACGAGAAACCGACATGGAACACACATACAACCAATAGAGTTCAAGCGCAAAACCGATATGTTACCCACATGAAACCAGTATAAGACATGCATGAAACCAATATAGTGCATACACAAATCCATCGTTAGACCGGCACAGAACGCAAGCCAATATAGTTCATATGCAAACCGATAACATACAACCGAAAACCAATGCAGTTCACTCACAAACCAATAACAAACGTACTGGAACCACTGATATACACACGCGAATCAATATAGTTCATATGCAAACCAGTGCTATACATATACAAATGGATATAGTTCACGCACAAACCGATAATATACGGACACGAACCAATATAGTTCATATGAATGAAACCAGTATTGTACGCACCCAAACCAATTAAGTATGCACGCAAACCGATAGTAAATATTCATAAACCAATAGTGTTGATACGTAAACCAATAGAATACACACAGAAATATCACGCAAACCGATAGTAAATATTCATAAACCAATAGTGTTGATACGTAAACCAACAGATTACACACAGAAATATCACGCAAACCGATAGTAAATATTCATAAACCAATAGTGTTGATACGTAAACCAGTAGATTGCACACAGAAATATCACACAAACCGATAGTAAATATTCATAAACCAATGGTGTTGATACGTAAACCAATAGATTACACACAAAAATATATTTCATGGCCTGTTTGGCCCCTCATAACAGGCCCGGCCTTAGGCATAGGCGAAGTAGGCGACCGCCTAGGGCCCCGGCGTCTGGGGGGCCCCGGATCGACTCCTTGGTCTAATTTTCACGCATTTCGCAGAGCTTCCAGGGGGGCCCTGGACCCCCCTTTCGCCTAGGGCCCCATAATACCTAAGACCGGGCCTGCTCATAATGTCCCAAAGTCTGTTGATTCAATTACATGCTCCCTGTTGAATACTGTCTTTATGTTTTGGGCTTTTAAAAGAAGCAGGGACAGCTATGCATCTTAGACTCTTCTGATTGGCTCGCTAGTCTTGGATTTGCAAATGTCAGGCTTCCAATTGGCTGGGGGCATTATCTCATGATCTGCAATGTTAAACATACTATGAACCTTCATTTTCTTCCATTCTTCATCTTTCTTGTGTGAATGCTGAAAGTATCTGATAAACCATGAATAGACGGATCTCAAATGTTGTATATGATTGTGCAATAATGCTTTTGTCGATTACTTTATGTTCAGGTATTCATTGCTATGGTCTACATCTTTTGGGACGTATGACATCCTGTGGGAAGGGAGTGGTTTTAAAAACACACTGTATGGAGAGTTGGTTAAACAGGGTTCAAAATAAACAGCATTCGAAATGTTATTCTGAGTGTATCGCTACTTCAGCCTAAAGAACATTACAATTAGGAGGATGGTTGAAAATGTTCTGTTTGTTCCGCTGCCACCCCCCGAGTCTTTCTTGCCTCAGGTGGGCGAACCGCCCGTTCCGTGGGAGTCTTCATTTCAAACTTACCTGCTTGCTGTGGGTTTGGACGCAGTTGAAAATTAGGAAGTTAGAAAATGAGCTACTCTCTTGCATTGCCTCGGCTCAAAAGGACTCCGCGTCTACCAGTCTCTCGGCGATGCTGACACATAAGAAGCCGCTATTGGGCTCCTTGATGGCCACTTTACAAAAAAGTAGAGCGTCCTTTTGAAACGGCTACATTTCCGTCAGCGGACACAACGTGCTGGTGAGTCTATTTCACAGTATGTGGCTGACTTAAAGGGTTTAGCTGAGTCTTGTAAATTTGGCTTTCTTTGTGATGAAATGATTAGAGACCAACTGATTGAAAAAACATCTCTTCCTCTGGTGCGTGAGAGGCTTCTTTTGGAGGATGATGACTTGACGTTCTGTAAAACGTTGACTATTGCGTGCCAAATAGAATCAACTTCTCAATGTGCACATAAAATTGCTGAAACACAGATGCCTCCTGCAAATCCCTTAACTGCTGTTCAGACAGTGAATGAGCCACAGGACGCAGAGTATAACTGTGCATCGACAATCTCAAGCATCAGTGCAGCGGATGAGACCTCATACAGGTCAGTCTCACCAGCGCTGTGGTAATTGCGGTTCTACTAGACATGTGTCTCTTGCCATGGACTGCCCTGCACAAGGACAAATATGTAGGTGGTGTCGAAAACCCAATCATTTCGCGAAATGGTGCAGGTCAGCGCCGTACCCTGGAAATGGTAACTGTACACAGCAAAAACAACACTCTGCTGAGTCTTCATCTGCAATTATTAACGCAGTCTGTTCCTCTCTATCTGGCTTTCACTCCTGTGCCGTGTACCTGGATGATGTTTGCATTCCTTTTCTGCTAGACACAGGAGCTAAAGTCTCACTTCTAAACATGTCCACCTATATAACATTCTTTTTGCACTTTCCACTTTAGCCACCTAACCTTTCCCTCTATGGATATGGCAGTTCCAGGACTGATGTGATGGGTTTTGTGCGCTGCACTGTAACGTATAGCAATAACACTGCGTCTGATTTTCCTTTCCATATCACAAGACAAGGTAGCAATATTTTGGGCCTGGGCTTGTTCACCAGTCTAGTGTTCACACTACTGGACAGTGATGGGTTAACTATTCTGAATGTGACATCACTGTGGCATCAGAAATGGCCTACCCTGTTCACTGGCTTAGAACATCTTAACACATTTACGCACAAGCCCCTGCTTAATACAAGTGTCACCCATGTTATTCAACCTCTGCGGCGTGTGCTCTTAGCCCTGTGGGATGCTGTCACATCAGAACTACAACACCTCCTGACAGATGGCATTATAGAACCATTCCATGCCTCCTCCTGGATATTGAATTTGGTCATAGCAGAAAAAATGTCAGGAGGGCTGCGGTAATGTGTGGATTTAAAGGCAGTAAATCAGGCTATCATCCCTGATCGTTACCCCTTGTCAACCATCGAAGAGCTCACCACTCACTTCCATGGCTTAAAGGTTTTTTCAAAGCTTGACCTTCGTCAAGGTTATCTGCAAGTTCCTCTGCATGAGAACAGCAAGGATTTTACTGCATTCACCACACACGTTGGAATTTTTCGTTATACCAAAATGCCATTTGGCCTGTGCTCCACTCCCAGTTGTTTCCAAAAAATAATGTCCACTATCCTGGCAGGAATTCCAGGGGTGCTTGTTTACTTGGATGACATTGTAGTCCATGGCCCAGATAATGCTGTCCATGATGAACGTCTGCAAGCAACCTTTGCAGCTCTTAGCCACCACAACCTTACCTTAAATGCAGATAAGTGCCTGTTTGCTACACATGAAGTGGACTTTATTGGGTTCCGCTTGTCAACTCAAGGTTTATCACCCCTTCAGTCGAATGTGGAAACCATTCAGCGTGTTCCAGCACCTACTTCAGCTTCACAGTTGGCCTCATTTCTGGGTATGACAGGGTACTACATGAGATTCATGCCACAATACTCTGCACTCACTACGCCCCTTCGGCAGGTGCTTAAAAAAGAGGCATCCTGGAGTTGGTCGGCGGACTGTGCAGAAGCCTTTTGCAAACTTAAAGAGTTGCTTACTACTTCACCAGTCTTGGCACATTTTAATGTGGACAGTCGAACTATTGTAACTTGTGATGCATTTACTTCAGCAGATGGTGCAGTTTTTTCACAGATACAAGATGGAGAGGAGAAGCCTGCGGCTTTTGCTTCCCGTCCATTGAGTCCTGCTGAACAGAAATACTCAGTAGGGGAGAGGGAGGCACTTGCTTGTGTATGGGCCTGTGAAAAGTGGCATACCTACCTGTATGGACATCCATTTAATTTACAAACTGACCACCAGGCCCTAACATCTTTGATGTCCACTGCTGGTTCAGGTAACAGGCTGCTGCACATGCACCGCTGGGCTGAGCGTCTCCAGAGGTACAATTTTAAGTTACAGTTTACCCCAGGACAGGACAATCTAGTGGCTGATTTGCTGTCACGTTCTGTTTTTCATCTCTCTACCACTATGCAGATTGATCATGAGGAGGATCTGATTCACTTGCACTTGTACTCTCCACTCCAAGATATGGTATCACTTCAGGAACTTACAAAAGAATCTGCATTGGATCCAGTTTTCACAGTCCTATGGCAGTATATTGCTAATGGCTGATCATTGGAAGTGCCCCCTAACCTCCTGCCTTACATCCGATTTAAAGATGAGCTTTCGTGTTGGAATGAGACTTGTCTAGCTTGTGTGCATCGCACGGTTGTGCCCAGCAGCCTCAGGGGTCGGGTTCCGGCCATGGCTCATCAGGGCCACCTTGGAATTGTAAAACTAAAGCAATTCTGCAGGGACCTAGTCTGGTGGCCTGGCATTGACCGAGACTTAGAGGAGCTGGTGCATAACTGTGCACCATGTTTAATAAGTGGTAAGACTGGGCCCCCACCAATGCCTCCTCTCCAACCCTTGGCCTGGCCTGATCAGCCTTGGCAACACATTCAAGTTTATATCTGTGGCGAATTAAAAGGTGTGCCACATCACCAGCGCTTCTTGGCAGTAGCATCCGACCTCCACGGAACGTGGCCAGACGTCATTCCCATGGGCTCAGTCACAGCAGAGTCCCTCATTGGTTTCCTGGACACACTGTTTGCTCGCTGGGGTTTACCAAAATGCATTATTACAGGTAATGGTCCATAGTTCACATCTGCTGTGTTCACTGATTTTGTCCAAAACCTGGGTATACCCCATATTAAAACATCCTTTTATCACCTCCATGTTAATGGAGGGGTTGAACATTTTAATCAAAGCCAAAAAAATGATCTCAGGGCTCACCTGTTGCAGGGTTTCTCTTTTAATGAAGCACTGTCACAGACCCTGCTGCATTATAGAGCTGCTCAGCATGTTACGACTGGGGTTTCCCATGCCAAACTTATGCTAGACTGTGAGCTGGAACTACCCTTGCATAGGCTTCATTCCCCTACAACTTTTTCACCCACCAGGTCAGTTGAGTCAAATGTGCAAAAACAACAAGCAAAGTCCCAGCAAGAGTTCAACAGAAAGATGAGCATACGGATTCCCAATTTCAAGGTGATGGACTTGGTTAGGGTCTGCCAACCATGTCGCTCTAGCAAGCTTCACTCCTTCTGGTCCTCACCCCTTCAGATTAAGAGCCAGCTTGGACCTGCAACCTTTCAGTTAGTGGATGGGTCTCAGTGGTCACGCCAGCACGCTGTGCAAGGTGCCAGCCCCTTCAAGATCTGATATCATCATCAAGGGCAACCCTAGCTCAGATGACACAATTTGGATGTCCCAGGCCCCCCTTCTTCTTCCCCAGAACATGGATCCTCAACCCATTACTAGCAGTGGAACCCCAATATCTCGAGCAGCAAGACTGTGTTCAAGGCCTGCCTGCTTCCAAGACTTTCTGACCTTTTTTCACACCTAATTCAATTGGTGGGGGAGGGGAGAAAATGTTGTATATGATTGTTCAATTATGCTTTTGTCGATTACTTTTGTTCAGGTATTGACTGCTATGGTCTGCGTCTATTGGGAAGTATGACATCCTGAGGGAAGGGTGTGATTTAAAATACATGTTGTATGGAGTATTGGATAAACAGGGTTCAAAATAAACAGCATTCGAAACGTTATTCTAAGTGTGTCGCTACTTCAACTTAAAGAACATTACATCAAAGATGTTTGATTCAATTACTTTCTACCTGTTGAGTACTATCTGTATGTTTTGGACTTTTAAAAGAAGCACAGGCAGCTATGCATCTTAGCCTCTTCTGAATGGCCCTTAATCCCTGGCTTTACAAATTTCAGGCTTCCTATTGGCCAAGGACATTATGTCATTATCTGCAATGTTAAACATACATCTGGACCTCGATTTTGTTCCATTCTTTGTCTTTCAGGGCTCTCAAGCCTTGGATTTGCAAATGTATTGCTTTCTATTGGCTGGTGGCATTATCTCATTATTTGCAATGTTAAACATACTATGGACCTTCAACCATTCTTCATCTTTCCTGTGTGAGTGCTGAACATAACTGATGACAAACATTGACTAGATGGGTCCCAAAGACTTTTGATTCAATGACAAGCTCCCTGTTGAGTACTATCTTTATGTTTTAGACTGTTAAAAGATGCACGGGCAGCTATACATCTTAGCCTATTCTGGTTGTTTCTGAGACCCTGGATTTGCTAATGTCAGTCTTTCTACTGGCTGAAGGCATTATCTCATTATCTGTAGTGTTAAACATTCACTGTCCTGTGATTGGTGAATTCCAACCTGTCCCTTCCCTAACCCCACCCAGACCCCCACCTTAATCCCACCCCATCCACCTGATTGGTCAGGGTTTGTGTAAGAGCAGTTTGATGAGTGTTGATCCCGCCCAGACCCCACCTTAATCCCACCCCTCCCGCCTGATTGGTTCAGGGTTTGTGTCATGAGCAGTTTGATGGATGCTGCCTTTGCATTGCCTCAACACCTGTTTGTTGACTAGCACCCCCCTCCCTGCCCCTTCTCCTGAGGCCCTTTATATCAAAAGAACGACCTTGCCATGAACCCAAGGCCTGATCGACATGTCCAGACATGTTCCTGCTCATAATCAGCCAGTCAGGTTTCCCTTATAGCCGCTCCAGCATGTCCTCTCAATGGTGCTGGAGCATGTCCCTGTATCTATCTATTATTTTAATATTATCACGAGATTAAAATATCTATCTATCTAACCTTTGCTTTATAATTTGTAAAAAAGGAAAGACTGTTCTATCTAAACTGCTGTTAATTGCTCTCTGTAAGGTGAAACAGCTGTCTCGTCTCACAGAAGGGCATGCTGACAGTTGGTGCGCATTCATGTCTCAGTGTGTAGAGAGAGAGAGAAAGAGCAAACACGTTCCTGTTGCTTGAATCTGGTAGGCCCTGCACTTGCCCCCCGCTGTATGCTGAGAAAACAGACTCTCGTTTTGTGGTTTTCAACTTTTGAAGGTAAAGGACTTTAGGTATTACGTATTATGTATGTATTTACCACTGAGCTAAGGATCCACATTGTGGAAGCATTTTGCTTAACTTTCTAAAGGTGAGAGCTGTACCCAGACACAGAGTGAACGGGCACTCTTAAATAACAAGCTACCAGAAGTGGGGATTGAACCCACATGGGCATTTGCCCATTGGATCAAGTCCAACGCCTTAACCACTCGGCCATTCTGGTGGTAGAAAAAGGCATTTTAAGCACTCTTCGCCACTCCATGAAAACTGTGATCATTCTTTCAGCTCCTTCAAAAACAGGTGGAGACTCATCTTCTCTTCCGACGCAGGAGGCCAGAAGGATCAAGCATTATGTGAAATACTCTATGTAAGATTAGTTTTTTTTTTGCTGATACGCGTACTTGGGTCAGCTGAAATAAGAACAGGTTCACACATACAGGTGTTTAACATAAGTTCATATCTTCCTGTTGTAAATGTAAAGCGGTCTTAAAACGGGTCAATGGTGCACATATTTGCTAAAAGAAATCACTCTCCTTATTATAAAGTCTGCTTTCAAAAAATCCAGGCCAGACCATTACACAGCTTGCCGTTAATACTGAAAGATGACTCCGAATCTTGTCGAAAGACAAAACGGTGCATCTTCAATATCTTATTAGAACAATATTTTCTATTTATTTATTTTTTTATGGATAGGACTAAATGAAATATAATTATTGTTAATACAGTCTATTCTCCTGAGAGTCACAGCAGTCAAGATCATGGTACGGCATATTATTGATTATTATACACATAAAACGAGTATGTTTTAAAAAACGCATTGCTGAATCCTTATATTTTATCCTTAGGTCAATATTACCAAGTTGATTCTCCGATCTATTACTCTGAAACCAGTAAGTTCCTTTTTAAAAAATTATATCTGTTTAAAATGAGAGGGGCTGGGGATTTAAAATCCAAAATAATGTTGATCATAAGGTTCCATTAATTATTATGCTCAGTACCATCTCTCTGTGTGTAGGTGCGTGATCTTACTCGTGTGTGTATAATGTAAGTTGTAGCATTTTATATTTACTTCTATCTATCTATCTATCTATCTATCTATCTATCTATCTATCTATCTATCTATCTATCTATCTATCTATCTATCTATCTATCTATCTATCTATCTATCTATCTATCTATCATAAAAATAGAATTTTTATATTTACGTGCTTCTATCTATGCATCTGAACCGGTCATGAAATGCAGTGATGAGGATTAAAATGTGCAGGGGATTAATTAAGCGCATGAACAGAGTGTGGGGTTATTTGTGTATATGGACGGATGTATAATGGAAAATTTGTTGTGACACATTAATAAAGGTTGTTTTAAAAATGAATATCTATATATCTATCTATCATATAAATAGATGTTGCAAGCTATTTATTTGCGTATGTACCGTTGCAGCAACATACAGCCAAAGCTGCTATAAGACTCACGGTGGTGAGAGGGTTACCCTTGAAACCAATATCAGATCATTTTGTTTGAGCTTCTGCATGTACTGGAAGGGTAAATGTTGTTTTTAAGAGCATATGCATTTTGTTTTCTAGACGACAACCCTTTACAATCTAAAACAGTTACTCAAAGGGCTTCCCCTGATCTGTCCAATCGCAGTAAGTGCCATTTTAGGTTTCAGTTTATCATAGAAACATAGGTTGTATACATAATGCCAGATTTTGTGAAAAGATGTCTTTTTACTGAGAAGGCCAAACTTTATTTCCAGATCCCAGTCCACTGGGTGTTTTAACGCAAGTGCTGGATGGTTCAGAAAATTTATCAATCTACCACAACTGGCAGAACCTACAGACCGCACAATCACCCCCGCCCTCTGAGAGCAGCTTTCAGCATTCTCCTCTACCATCTGAGTTCAGCCTTCATTCAAGTCTCCTGCATTCTCTCCTGCAATGCCCTTTGTCATCAAGGCCTCACTCCGACTACAGGTCTTGGCGTAGAATTGGTCTTTCACCCCTATATTCCCTTTGTCAGTACCACGAGCGGAGCCGCCAAGAAAGACTGGAGTGGATGCAGGCGGCTGTGGACCTTCGCCGT
The DNA here is from genome assembly GCF_900747795.2 of Erpetoichthys calabaricus. Classification (NCBI taxonomy): domain Eukaryota; kingdom Metazoa; phylum Chordata; class Cladistia; order Polypteriformes; family Polypteridae; genus Erpetoichthys; species Erpetoichthys calabaricus. The sequence continues at coordinate 161,103,659 of NC_041394.2, read as the reverse complement.
ACTGGTACTAGTACTGGTACTGGTTCGAATTGTAGAATCAGAGCCTCCTATGTACATTTCCAGACCCAAATTGAGGTTATATATGATACATATGTATGCTTTTTACATGGTTCTAACCCAAGATTAAAGGATAGGTTTTATATTCCTTTTTCATTAAAATAATATTGACTGCAAATTGTTATATTCTATGTTCATAACTGAAACCTTTGATTAAATTTAGGTCATGCCTTATATTCTACTGAGTTTAAAGAAGACAATACACAATCTAATGCATTTCTGGATACATTACAGATGCCACAAATAGGTACTTTTAGTGCGGAGGAACTGGATTAACCTCTGGTGCTATCAGAATTACTAGATGCTATAAAGTCACTTCAAGGCGGGAAAGCAGCAGGCCCTGATGGCTACCCTGCAGAATTTTATAAGTAATTCTCCACTCAGCTAGCTCTCCTCCTATTAGCAACATTTACAGAAGCTAGAGACAATCAAATTGTACCTCGAACTTTTCACCAAGCATTAATCACCGTCTTTCCTAAACAAAATAAGGACTTATCACAATGTGCATCATATAGACCAATTTCACTTCTGAATAATGATGTTAAGATACTCTCAAAAATCATAGCTAGAAGGATGGAGAAAGACACCAACAAAGTCAAACACCCCAGAAATATTATTATCATTGGATGCAGAAAAAGCATTTGACATGATTGAATGGAAATACCTTTTCACTACATTAGACAAATTTGGGTTTGGCCCAAACATTTGTGCATGGATCAAACTACTATATACCATTCCAGAACCTTCAGTTTGTATTAACAACATTTGTTCAGACTACTTTAAACTAGAATGTGGTACCAGACAAGGTTGCCCCTTGTCACCACTGCTATTTGCAGTCGCCATTGAACCACTGGCAGTCCACTGTCGAAATTCTTATCAGATAAAGGGGATTTTCAGAGAAGGACTGGAACGGACAATTTCTCTATATGCAGATGATATGGTACTGTATATATCAGATCCACAAAATTCTCTGCCTGCAGTCTTAATAGCACTTACAGAATTTCAGAAGATCTCTGGTCTCAGAATTAATTTGAATAAAAGTGTGCTCTTCCCAGTGAATTCTCAAGCACACAATATTAGATTGGACACCTTCCCTTTTATCATCGCAGATCAGTTTAAATACCTAGGGGTAAACATCACAAGTAAACATAAAGCTGTTTATCAACAAAATTTCACCGTCTGTATGGAAAAAATTAAGCAAGACTTGTATAGATGGTCAACCCTTCATCTCACTTTAGCTGGAAGAATTAACGTTGTTAAGATGAATATTTTTCCTTAGCTACTTTTTTATTTCAAAACATTCCAATATACATTAATAAATCATTTTTAAGCAATTAGATTCAACAATAATCTCATTTATTTGGAACTCAAAACACCCATGTATCCAAAGAGCGACCCTACAATGACCTAAGGCAGAAGGTGGCATGGCTCTACCCAACTTTCAGTTTTATTACTGGGCAGCAAACATACAGTACAAGCTACAAAAACCTGGATACAAATAGATGAACATACACTGGCTTGGAAGTAAAATCCTGCAGTACTTCTTTTTATTCCCTGCTTTGTGCCCCAATAAATGCAAGTTATCAGCAATATACTAATAACACAATTGTGCTTCACTCACTCAGAATATGGAACCAATGTAGAAAGCATTTTAAGATGGAGAATCTTTTATCTGTGGCACCTCTGAAAGAGAACCACCTCTTTCAACCCTCGTACACATGCAGTTTTTAATATCTGGAAAAGATTTGGGATTAAATTGCTTACAGATCTTTATATAGACAACATCTTTGCATCCTATGAACAATTACACTCCAAATTTAACTTTCCAGCCACAAATTTCTTTCACTATCTTCAATTTAGGAACTTTGTTAAACAGAACCTGCCCGATTTTCCTCATCTTACACCCTTCTTCATGCCGGAAAAAATATTGCTCAATTTCAAGGACTTAGACACCACCTCTGCAATAAATGCAATTATCTTGCAGTCCCACCCTTTTAAAGATCCAAGAGGACAATGGGAAAAAGATCTCTTAATCAATATATCAGAAAAGGAGTGGAAAATAGTAATGCAGAGACTTCACTCGAGCTCCATATGCGCAAAGCATACAGTTATTCAACTCAAAATTATATATTGAACATATCTGTCTTGCCTACAACTGTCCAAAATGTTTCCAGGGCAAGATCCAACCTGCGAACACTGCAATCAAGTCCCAGCCTCACTGGGTCACATGTTCTGGGCCTGCACCAAATTAACATCATTTTGGACCAAACTTTTTAAGTACCTTTCAGACTCCCTTGGTGTCACAATCCCTGCTAATCCATTAACAGCTGTGTTTGGTGTTCTTCCAGATGGGTTTAAAGTGAAGAAGGACAAACAAACTGTGATTGCATTCAATACACTTTTGCCACACAGACTTAATTTGCTAAACTGGAAGAATCCTAACTCTCCTCTTTTGAGTCAGTGGGAAACCGATGTTTTATACTATTTGAAATTGGAAAAAATCAAATATTAAGTTAGAGGATCTGTACAGAATTTTTTTCAAAACCTGGCAGGATCTAATCAATAATATCTTAGAACAAGCTCTTAATGTACAGAGGAAGCAATTATCCCCACATTTCTTTTCTTCTCCATTTATCTCTATTGCCCTATTAAACTCATCAATTTAGGTATGTCTACAAGCCTTAAGTTTTACTCTGTTGGCCATGCTCTCTATCTCAGGGGTGGGGGCGACTTGTTTTTAATCCTATCTTTTGTAAAAATTGATCTATTTGTGTGGAATGATTATAATAAAATTAATAAAATTAAAAAAAAATGTAAGTCATGCCTGAAAACAGGTATAGTGACAGCAGTAGCAGCGGCACAGACAGCGACAGCAACCGTGAAAAGCCTGGAGGGGCTAAAGGTAGGAAAAGACCGTCTGGTGAACACCTGAGGTAAAAGAGATGTCTGATAACCTTGAATATTCTAGAATGCCCCCTAAAATCCCCACACCGTCGTGATCTCATCAAATTTTTCAGACACCATCCCCAGTTATACAACAATTCCTTCCTGGATGAAGGAGACCTAGGGGATGGAAGGAATTTGTCAAGGCCATGGCCAATTGGAACATTCCAACATCTGCCGTGCTAAACGCCAACACGAGAGAACTTCTGGACAGCTTCAAACCTTCTGCCACGGACGGTGTCGCTGCGGCTGCTTCCGATATACCTGTTGGCAAAAAAACTAGATCTCGCAAAAAGATTGAATGGACTCCTTATTGAAATGTAAAAATATATTTGTTTAATAAAATATTAAATTTGATTACAGTGTCTGCCTATTCTTTATTAAGATAATTACAGGTCATAGAACTTTGCATACAGGGGTGATCCTGAAAACCTCTAGAAGTGTTCTTAGACAAGGTGGTGACAAATTTTTGAACCATATAATCGTTCTTGTTGACTTCACTAAAATACAGGTTCATGATATCTTTATAAGAGCGTCCTTTCCCTCTGTGAAGCAGGAAAAAAATACAGTGTTGCCCACATACGCTGGAAAACAAGCTTTGAAGCTGTCGGGTATGGTGAATAATTTCTTTACAGTTTCTGTTTAAAAAGCTGTATATTTCCTCAGGAAAATAGATAAAGTCCGGTGGACTGCCGTAGGAATCGAAAATTCTCCAGTTCCGTCTTCTCTGAGATGTATCGCCAACCAGTGTTCTCCAGGTTGATTTTGACGGTGAGAATTGACGATGATCATGGCCGGGAGATCCGTAAGTATTTTTTCAGGCAGTTCATCGCATGCCAACACACCGTTAAACAGATTTTCTGTGTACGGGTTACAGGACATGAGTTTGGTGATCTGCAGGGTGTTCATGCTTTTTTAGTAATCATAAAGTATGTTTCTTTTCTGGTTTATTTCAATAATGTTGTCAAAGGCGGCATAGACTATTAGATTCACAGTGTGGGGTAGGGGTACACGAAATCAGACTTTAAATCTCATATTCCCGGTTTTCACCAATGAGAAATGGTCTCCGCATTCTTGATCAGGCATCAAATCAAAGGCAAACAGGGTGTAGCCCTTGGAGAAGTCATTACGGCTGATGGCTAGAGGCAGGTCTATCAAATGCTTTCCGGAGGACAACACGAGGCTGTAATATTCTCGAGTTGTGTTGTCATTAGCAAAATTGGGCTGAAATGGCTTGGCAGGAATCTGCTCTCCGTCCAAATACAAGGCCAAGAACTCCACATTGTTATGCCTGAAATTGAAGGGGTTTCTGAAAAGGCATCATTATCCACCATGCCTATGACCACGTATTTGGGCAGCTGACCCAAGAACAGGTTTTCCTGATTGCACACTCGTATCCCAGCCGGCATACTGAGAACTTTCATATTCACTCTTTCCACAAGGTACTTGGCATTGGTGGACATGAGAAAGTGGGCGTGCCCTAATTTCACAGCCGCCGAAACTTTAACTTTCTTGACAAAAAGAGCAGTGGACAAAATGTTTACTTTGTAACACTCGGCATCTCTGGACATCAAACAGAATTCATTTTTGCTCCGCACCATTTTAATCCTGACATCCACACCGTTTAAAATGAATTTTTCTTGAAAAAATAGGTCGGAATGAATATGTCCGTGGAGTTCTACTGTTTTACCCTGGGTTGTATAACCTTTTCCTTTTTTGAATCCCTCATTCGGTCCGTCCAAGGCCGTGTTTTCATGTTCGTTGGCCGTGTCTTTGTAAAAAAAGACCCGCCGCAAATTGAGGATTGAGTTTCATTGCTGTAATTTAGCAGCCCCTTCGAAAATTACCCTGTACGGGTAAAGGCTGGAACTCTGTGATATTAAGCGATCTCCCAAGGTCACACCCACTTGAAAAAATTAACCTGCTATCGGATAATTAAAAAAGGCTACCTTGGCAGCGGCTGCAGGATTAATTCCATCGGCCTTGACGATTTTGCATCTCACGTGTAGAAGCGTGTTACTCAGGTCCAAGCAGTCTTCACCATTCCCAGTAATCAGAAACTCTAGCGGCGCAACTTCAGATAGAGCTGAGAGAGGAGGTACCTCGACATAGATGCTTTTTTCTACGCTAGTCTGAGTATAGGGCACCATAAACAAGTCCAGTTCGGATTTCACACACTCTTGAGAGAATCGGTGAACGAAAGATATCTTGAGGCAAAAAATGTTTTTCAATTTCTTTTTTCTGCGGGCACCAGACTTATCCTTGTGGCGGAGAGAAGAAAATTATGCTAAAACTGAACGGCGCGTCTTTTTGATGATTGGTCCTGCGCGTGACCTGGGAGGTCTCTTACGCTTAGTTTTCCTCATCACCATCAGCCCCTGATCCCTCTTGATTTTCTTCGTTACCTTGAGTCATCACTCAGGACATGGCCCCTGCCACCACGTCTTTGACAATATTCTAAGCGGCTGATTTAATGTGTCGTTTGACAATTTCGAATCCTCTTTTCAAAAGAGGCAAAGTTCTTCTAAACAGCCCGCGAAATAGCCCACCGATCCCAGAACCGTACATCACGGGGGCCCCAGAGAACCAGGGGAGTCCATTGCCAGCTTGGGATTCATAATAATACACGTAAGGGCTAGGGTCCTGGTAAGTTCTCATCGTGCATACACCGCTTAGCGGGTCGGAAATGTAACTTGACTATGACCTTGCCAAACTGAAATGGAACCGATTTGTTCTGATCCGTCTTTATTTCAATGGTCAAAGTATCAAGCTGAATCTTGCTGACCGGAACATAGTGCGGCTTGTCTTAGGTGATTGTGGTGATCTTGTTCATCTCATCCTCAATATGTACGCATCTCAAGAGACATTGCTGTCTCCGACTCTTCTGTGAGCCACAATGTTTCTGTAGACATACAAGGTATAAAACCCCGCTCTGATATCAGCGGGGTAAGGAGCCTCATTCACAATGCCTAAGGTTATGTTCGAATGAGCTCCTAGAATCATCCCCAACTGCCCCCTGACATGAAGAGTTTCATCCTTCGCAGAGTTTACGACATACAATCTTCGCTCCAGAGTGCTGTAACAGAATCTCATTGTGTTTTCCGGTATCGTAGTGACTGCTGAACCGGCCTCGATGGATTTCGGTCCTTTCGTAGCAACGTCATTCATCTTGAATGTTACTTTCTCGACACTAGAGTAATAGCCTGCAGGAATAGTGTAAAATCTGGTTATTCGCGGGGACACAACGATACATTCATTATCCAGTTTGTCTAGGGTGTTCCAGGTGTGCGGATACTGAATTTCGGTCAGTCCAACTTCCCAGTTGCCCTGTAGTTCAATTGGGGTGGAAAATTTGATGGTAAAATTGGCAATGGTATTATTAGGGAAAACATCCCTGGAAGAATTGCTGGGGAGAACAACATAAAAGCTCTTTGTCTCCATTGTAAACACACAGTTAATGAAATACTATTTTTGATTCTCAGTATTTAATGTCTCCACATTTTGGTCTTCAGAGTTCGATTGAATCTCTCAACCACCGAAGCCTTTAATTCACTAGCAGTGGTGAAATGTTTTATCGCTTGTTTATTTAGCAAGCTTTGAAATTCTTTGAGAAACTCTTTACCGCTATCGATCTGAAGTTTGACAGGAACTCTACCTTCCTCCAAAATTTCTCAAAATGCCCTCGTCCCTTCTTTACCCGCTTTGTTTTTCAGAACACTGACCCAGGCATATTTAGAAAGAATATTTACAAAAGTCAATAAAAACTTGTAACCTTGGTTATAGTCGGCCAGGTGTGTCATATTCGCAAGATCGATCTGCCATTGTCCATCTATATTGGAAACATACACCTTATTCCTTTTAAAATGTGTATATGTATCGTGTAGTGTATTGCCCAGATAACCACTCGGACACCTCTTGATCACTAATATTGTGACCCAATTGCAAGAGAGCTTTTTTCAAGGATTCTTTACCCCCCAAGGACCAAGCATTCTTAGAGTTATAATATGTTTTTTCCAAGACCTGCTCCATCGCTGGTGATAAACCGGACACTGACACAATTTATCAAATTAGAAAACATTTATTTAGCAGTCTGAGTTGTTCAGACTGGCACGGCATCAGGTTCAGAATTACCAGCAAGTTCTAACACATCAGCATATTCAGGGACATATTCACTCAAGGGATTCTTACACACATCAGGATCAAGGTTACGCTGACAAAACTCATTACTCATAACTCCTACAGGTTACAGAGTAGGAGTGTTCATCCATTTCATAAAATGACTGCATTATAGGCATCATGAATAGAGTAGGTATTTTCAAGTTCATCAACAGACTTTTCAATCACCACATGTGTTTTGTGAAAAGGTAGGAAAATGTTATAATACCCCAGAACTTTCACAGCCAGTCGTTTCAGCCAAGGCTTGTGGAAAATCTTCAGGATCTTCTGAAAGTGTCCTACATGGTATGCAATATCAGGTTCACTGAGGCAGGAATGTCTTGTCTGGCTGGGATGGTCTATCTCGCAGCATTAACGTCTTTTTTCTGGTCGCGGTAGACAATAATGTCCAGCACAGCCGTCAACAGCCCTTTAACAAGTTGTCTGGCCTTTTTCCAGGTTTCAGGCAGCACACCATTCAGGACAATCCATATCTGTCTCAAAAAGTCCGATTGACATTGGTTCCTGTGGAACTTGTCTGTTCACCCATGGCTGTCCTGGAGCTAGGTAAGAGGTATTCGGAGGTAGGCATTGACGGTCCTGGAGACAGGAATAAACTGTCTGCCTCAAAGACGCTAGACCAGAGACTGCAATCAGGCCGTAAACTTAAAAACAATGGGTCAGATTCTTGGATGTCCTGAATGCAGTTGATCTCGACCTCCCGGTCCGAGTTATAGAGTTGGTAAGATTCAGGCTTTGGAGCTTCAGGTGGGACACCTGAGGTTGTTACACCGACAGCAGTCATTTCAGAGTCTGTAGCACCCAATATACAGTTAGGTCCATAAATATTTGGACAGAGACAACTTTTTTCTAATTTTGGTTCTGTACATTACCACAATGAATTTTAAATGAAACAACTCAGATGCAGTTGAAGTGCAGACTTTCAGCTTTAATTCAGTGGGGTGAACAAAACGATTGCATAAAAATGTGAGGCAACTAAAGCATTTTTTAACACAATCCCTTCATTTCAGGGGCTCAAAAGTAATTGGACAATTGACTCAAAGGCTATTTCATGGGCAGGTGTGGGCAAGTCTGTCGTTATGTCATTATCAATTAAGCAGATAAAAGGCACTGGGACATGTTCTGTACATTGGTTCTGTACATTACCATAATGAAACAACTCAGATGCAGTTGAAGTGCAGACTTTCAGCTTTAATTCAGTGTTGTGAACAAAACGATTGCATAAAAATGTGAGGCAACTAAAGCATTTTTTTAACACAATCCCTTCATGTCGATCAGGCCTTGGGTTCATGACAAGGTCATTGTTTTGATATAAAGGGCATCAGGAGAAGGGGCAGGGAGGGGGGTGGCAGCCAACAAACAGGTGTTGACAGACCAGGGGCAATGCAGAGGCAGCATCCATCAAACTACTCTTGACACAAACCCTGAACCAATCAGTCGGGTGGGGTGGGATTAAGGTGGGGTCTGGGCGGGATCAACACCCATCAAACTGCTCTTGACACAAACCCTGACCAATTAGGCAGGTGGGGTGGGATTAAGGTGGGGTCTGGGCGGGGTTAGGGAGGGGACAGGTTGAAATTCACCAATCACAGGACGGGGGGCACATCATTTAAATCCACAAACCAGAGGAAAGGGACGGGGGCATCATATAAATCCACCAATCAGAGGAAAGGGGTGGGGCGATCAAGTCATCAATCATTTTTGATTGACATTTTGACCGAAGCACCCTGCCTCAATACTGCTTATCTAGTTTGAGAGAGAGAGAGAAAAACATTGAAAAAAGGACGACAGATATTTTAAAATATAATTCTGTTAATGGATTATTTTCACAATATCTGGTGCAAAAGTGATTGGTCAGTAACAATATGCTGATCTTGTATGATGACCTAGTCTGTCTCTTGATCAGTGTCGTTTTATTTTCAAAAACCGGGAGTGGTCTCCCCTAGACTTTCCCATATACTCAGATATGGGGATGGATATTTGAGGAGTAAACTGCAAGACAATGATTATATTATGTACATTAAAGAACCATCAACACCAAATCAAATTAATAATATATTGAACAATTCTTATAAAAGTATAGTTGAATAAATTGGACTCTGCAGCTGCATGAATAAAAAAAATTGAGTATGTGTTCAGGTAAAGTACCACTTCCGGTTAATGGATTTGGCCCAAAAGTTAATACAATTTTGTTGTAACGACCACATGCCGAATTTCATCCATCTATCTTCTTGCATTTTTGAGATGTTGTGTTTACACACATGCGCGCACATACAGAGTTAATTCCAAAACACAGTATTTTTGGACTCAGGGAGGTCTATAACGTCAAGATTCATCAAAATCTCACGGTCGATTTTTTTCATGATTACTATACTTTCTCTATACTATCATTTTCTTCCATTATTCATGTTTCCTGTGTGAATGCTGAAATTATCTGATGATAAACCATGACTAGATGGGTCCCAAAGACTTCTGATTAAATGACTTGCTCTCTGTTGAGTACTATCTTTATGTTTTGGACTGTTAAAAGATGCATGGGCAGCCATGCATCTTACCCTCTTCTGATTGGTTCTCAGACCCTGGCTTTGCAAATGTCAGGCTTCCTATTGGATGAAGGCATTATCTCATTATCTGTAGTGTTAAACATAAACTGGACCTTCATTTTCTTCCATTCTTCATCTTTCCTGTGTGAATGCTGAAATTGGTACCGGCAGGCCAAGCGGAATGCGGCTTTGGTGGTTGCTGAGGCAAAAACTCGGGTGTGGGAGGAGTTTGGGGAGGCCATGGAGAACGACTTTCGGACGGCTTCGAGGAGATTCTGGTCCACCGTCCGGCGTCTCAGGAGAGGGAAGCAGTGCAGTGTCAACACTGTATATGGTGGTGATGGTGCGCTGCTGACCTCGACTCGGGACGTTGTGGGTCGGTGGGGGGAGTACTTCGAAGACCTCCTCAATCCCACTAACATGCCTTCCAATGTGGAAGCAGAGCCTGGGGACTCAGAGGTGGGCTCCCCCATCTCTGGGACTGAGGTCACCGAGGTGGTCAAAAAACTCCTTGGTGGCAGGGCCCGGGGGTGGATGAGATACGCCTGGAGTTCCTCAAGGCTCTGGATGTTGTAGGACTGTCTTGGTTGACACGCCTCTGCAACATCGCATGGACATCAGGGACAGTGCCTCTGGATTGGCAGACCGGGGTGGTGGTCCCCCTCTTTAAGAAAGGAGACTGGAGGGTGTGTTCCAACTACAGAGGGATCACACTCCTCAGCCTCCCTGGAAAAGTCTATTCGGGGGTCCTGGAGAGGCGGGTCTGTCGGATAGTCTAGCCTCGGATTCAGGAGGAACAGTGTGATTTTCGTCCTGGTCGCGGAACAGTGGACCAGCTCTACACCCTTAGCAGGGTCCTAGAGGGTGCATGGGAGTTTGCCCAACCAGTCTACATGTGTTTTGTGGACTGTTAAAAGGCATTCAACAGTGTCCCTCAGGGAATCCTGTGGGGGGTACTCCGAGAGTATGGAGTACCAGACCCCCTGATAAGGGCTGTTCGGTCCCTGTACGATCGGTGCCAGAGCTTGGTCCGCATTGCCGGCAGTAAGTCGAACCAGTTTCCAGTGAGAGTTGGACTCCGCCAGGGCTGCCCTTTGTCACCGATTCTGTTCATAACTTTTATGGACAGAATTTCTAGGCGCAGCCAGGGCATTGAGGGCGTCCGGTTTGGTGGACTCAGGATTGGGTCACTGCTTTTTGCAGATGATGTTGTTCTGTTTTCTTCATCAGGCCGTGATCTTCAGCTCTCTCTAGATCGGTTCGCAGCTGAGTGTGAAGCGGCTGGGATGGGAATCAGCACCTCCAAATCCGAGACCATGGTCCTCAGCCGGAAAAGGGTGGAGTGCCCTCTCAGGGTTGGTAGCGAGATCCTGCCCCAAGTGGAGGAGTTCAAGTAACTCTGGGTCTTGTTCACGAGTGAGGGAAGAATGGAGCGTGAGATCGACAGGCGGATCGGTGCGGCATCCACAGTGATGCGGGCTCTGCAGCGGTCTGTCGTGGTGAAAAAGGAGCTGAGCCGCAAGGCGAAGCTCTCAATTTACCAGTCGATCTATGTTCCTACCCTCACCTATGGTCATGAGCTATGGGTAGTGACCGAAAGAACGAGATTGCGAATACAAGTGGCTGAAATGAGTTTCCTCCGCAGGGTGTCTGGGCTTTCCCTTAAAGATAGGGTGAGAAGCTCAGTCATCCGGGAGGGGCTCAGAGTAGAGCCGCTGCTCCTCCGCATCGAGAGGAGTCAGATGAGGTGGCTTGGGCATCTGATCAGGATGCCTCCTGGACGCCTCCCTAGTGAGCACATCTAACCGGGAGGAGACCCCGGGGAAGACCCAGGACACGCTGGAGGGACTATGTCTCTCGGCTGGCCTGGGAACACCTTGGGATTCTCCCGGAAGAGCTAGAAGAAGTGGCCGGGGAGAGGGAAGTCTGGGCATCTCTGCTCAAGCTGCTGCCCCCGCGACCTGATCTCGGATAAGCGGAAGAGGATGGATGGATGGATGGATGGATGGATAAACCGTGACTAGATGCTTCGCAAACACTTTTGAGTCAATTTCTTGGTCCCTGTTGATTACTATCTTTACACTTTGGAATATATATAATGAGATAATGCCCTCAGCCAATAGGAAGACTGACATTTGAAAGCCAGGGTTTGAGAACCAATTAGAAGAGGCTAAGATGCATAGCTGTCCTTGCTTCCTTTAACAATCCAAAATATAAAGGTATTACTCATCAGTGAGCAAGTTATTGAATCAAAAGTCTTTGGGACCCATAGACTAGCTGTTTGTCTATGCCATTTTTTCTTATTCTTATAGTTAATTTGTGTTTTTAAAGTCACTCTGAAAAAGCTTTATTCATAAAAGTGTAATAAATGTATTCTTTTAAAGGACCTGAACATGTAAGCTTTTTCATGGATGCATTTAAGGAAATACTTTTAGTTCTTTTATGTCCCCTTGACTTCTGAATAAGGTTATAATACTTGAGTTTGATGGAATTGCCCATAGGTCTTGTGACATATTTTGGATCTCAATCATGACCAGCTATGTTTTTTTTCTCTCTCTCATCTGCAGATCAAATTTCAATTTGAACAGGACACTTGCTGTGGTTAATTTTTTCATGCACTTTCACTGCACTAAAGGGATGTGCACAAAGGATGGGCTCCCATAGAGGAAGCCCTTGCCCTGTTCTCTTCATTGGCCAAAGTCCCATTTTCTCCTGTTAGGACCTGGGCATAAGAGTATGGGATAATTTTTTTTATAATACTGTTATGTGTTAGGGTGTAACGTAGGCTGCGGGAGAAGGAATGCTAGAGTAACTGAAAGGGGGAGAAGGGTCAGGGAGGAAGTTGTTCAGCTGTAAGGGCTCGTTTATACAAACCCAAATCAGAAAAAGTTGGGACAGTGTGGAAAATGTGAATAAAAAAAGAAAAAAGCAAGTTATAAATTCTCCTCAAATTTTATTTCATTGCAGACAGTACGAACACAAAATAATTCATGGTTTTTTTTTGTCAACATCATTTGATTTGTAAATAAATATCCATTCTTGCCATTCAGGCTTGCAACACATTTCAAAAAAAGTTGGGATGGGGGCAATTAAGGGGTAGTAATGAGGTATAATAACTAAATAATGATGTGATTTGAAACTGGTGATGTTAACAGGTGATTGCAATCATGATTCGGTACAAAAGCAGCATCGAGGAAAGGCCTACTCCTTTAGGAGCAAAGATGGGCAGAGGATCGCCAGTTTGCCACCAAGTGCAGGCAAAAATCTTTGAAATGATGAAGAAAAACGTTTCTCAAAGACAGATAGGAAGAGATTTGGGCATTTCTCCCTCTACAGTGCATAACATAGTGAAAAGAATCAGGGAATCTGGAGAAATTACCGTGCGCAAAGGCCAAGGGCGCAAGCCTAAACTGAATGGCCGTGATCTCCGAGCCCTCAGACGGCACTGCATTAAAAACCGTCATTCATCAATAAATGATATAACTGCGTGGGCTCAGGACTACTTCAGGAAGTCACTCTCAAGCACTACAGTACATAGTTACATTAGGAAATGCCAGCTAAAACTGTACTGTGCCAAAAGGAAGCCCTACATAAATAGTGTCCAGAAGCGCCATCGACTTCTCTGGGCTCGGAGGCATCTGGGATGGTCCATTGTGCAGTGGAAACGTGTATTGTGGTCAGACGAATCGGTTTTTCACATCATTTTTGGAAGAAATGGACGCTGTGTGCTGCAGACCAAAGAGGAAAAGGACCATCCAGACTGTTACCAGATACAAGTCCAAAAGCCAGGGTCTGTCATGGTATGGGGTTGTGTCAGTGCCTTCGGCAAAGGTAACTTGCACTTCTGCGATGGCACCATCAATGCTGAGAAGTATATCTCAGTTTTGGAGGAACAAATGCTGCCTTCAAGACGACGTCTTTTCCAGGGACGCCCATGCTTATTTCAGCAAGACAATGCCAAACCACATACTGCGCGCATAACAAAGGCATGGCTGCGTAAGAAGAGGGTGCGGATGCTGGACTGGCCTGCCTGCAGCCCTGATTTGTCTCCTATAGAGAATGTTTGGCACATTTTGAAACGAAAAATGCGTCAACGAAGACCCCGTACTGTTGCGCACCTAAAACGTTGTTTGCAGGAAGAATGGGACAAACTAACACCTGCAACACTTAGTCACTTGATTTCTTCAATGCCTAAACGTCTTTTAAGTGTTGTTAAAAGACAGGGGAACTGTACAAAGTGGTAAATGCTGTACTGTCCCAACTTTTTTTAAAATGTGTTGCAAGCCTGAATGGCAAGAATGGATATTTATTTACAAATCAAATGATGTTGACAAAAAAAACATGAATTATTTTGTGTTCATACTGTCTGCAATGAAATAAAATTTGAGGAGAATTTATAACTTGCTTTTTTCTTTTTTTTATTCACATTTTCCACACTGTCCCAACTTTTTCTGATTTGGGGTTGAACTTAACGCTCAGAACGTGCACCCATCATGGCTGCCACGCGTTCCCAGCGTTCATTTGACATGTTCTCTGAGTATGTCCTCAGAAATCAATGCGATGGGTGCGCGAGTTACAGTCCCAGGAAAAATCTGGGGGACGCAGTGTGATAAAAGTAGGAATGTGACATCAGAGTCTCTTGTTTACTATCTACATGTGACAGAAAGCTGCTTTGAGGATCCTACGGAATCAATTTGCCTGCTTCGATGTTTGATGAATGGTTTGATGTAGTGAATTAAAATGCCGACATACAAATGCATTCATGGTGGTTTTATATTCAATCGTCGCATACTCCCCATTGTAATGACACAATACATTTTAAAAGTCTCATATACCATCTTTTGTGCCATATTTTTTTTTTTTTTTTGCATCTTCACAATAGCAACAGAATGTACAGCGCTGTATTTGAGCCACAGAGAAAAAAATTAAGGACACAGTGAAAAGGTGTATTGTATGATTATATCTATCTATCTATCTAAAGTGGAAATTTCGACTTTAATCTCTAAATGTCCACTTTAATCTCATAGTTTACTTTATCATTAAAGTAGACCTTCGTAAATGTCATCTTCAAACCAACACAGTTGTTAATCGCTATGAGCTTCTGGGGTTCCTCCTGACCTGACAGCAGCAGCAAGCAGCAATAGATCACCACACAGAACACATTAAATGTATGATATTCCAACTATCTGCACATTTAGAATTCTATGATTTATACTTGATATCACTTTCATGATGAAATGCATTAAAATATGTATGTTACATTTTACAGATAAATTGTTAATTTCATTTAAATAACGAATACTGTTAATAATTACATACATTGGGGTGACAAGGTGGCGGAGCGATAGCACTGCTGTCTAGCAGGGAGTCACGTTGCTGGTGTTCCCTGCCTGGAGTTTATATGTTTTCCTGCTGGGTTTTCACAGTGTGCTTCGGTTTCCTTCCAAAGATTTGCAGGTTTGGGGATTTGGTGATGCTAAAATGACGCTAGTGTATGTAAGTGCTTGTAATCACCTTGCGATGAGCTGATTCCCCGTCCAGGGATTGTTTCTGCCTCGTGTCCAATGCAAGCAGTAATGGACACATCCCTGGATTGATGGATTTAATCATTAAACATCCTTTTCTGATATATTCAGAAGCGTATTAGGGCCACGGAGAAAAAAAATACGGACACAGTGAAGAAAAAAAAAACTAAATGTCGAGAATAAAGTCGATATGTTGACTTTATTCTCGACATTTCCACTTTATTCTCGCCATTTACATTGAGATTAAAGTCGACATATTGACTTTATTCTCGACATTTCCACTTTATTCTCGCCATTCATGTCGAGATTAAAGTCGACATTTCCACTTTATTTTCTTAGTTTATTTTGTCAGGAGAATGTCGCAAACTAAACTTCATCTTAAAATGAGTTTAATTTACTAGATTTACTAGGCGAAGGCAGCGATCGCCACACATAATACATTCCTTACATGATGTTCCTGCTCTCTGAACATTTAGAATGCTAAGATAAATACTTGATATCATTTTCATGATGAAATGTATTAAAGCATGTGGAGACACGGTGACGTGTTGGTTGCCCTGCTGCCTCGCAGCAAGGGGGTCCCGAACGTTTCCTGCCTTGAGTTTGCATGTTTTTCTGGTGGGTTTACTCTGCGTGCTTCAGTTTCCTTTCAAAGTCATGTAGGATGTGGGGTTTTGTTATGCTATATTAACCCTGCTAGTGTATGTATTGCTCCTTTTCACCCTGCGATGTGCTGGTGCCCCATTCAGGATTTGCTCCTGCCTCACACACAACGCTTGCTGGGATGGGCGCAACCCTGAATGGATGGCATAATTAAACATGTATAACGAAAATTTTTTTTAAAGTTCTGAAAACTCTGAGGTCTGAGTTTATAACTAGTTTTAATTTCACAAAGACGTTTATCAAGTGGTGATTGGTTATGTGGAGAAAGAAAAAGAAAGGATAGGAACTGGGGGTTTGGTACGTCAGACAGAGACAGCACGCATGCAATAAAGAAAGTCCGCTCAGAAGAACATCCATTGAATTCTGTGTTTGTGTGTCTGACCACCACATCAAGAACCCAACATTTACACAATATTTCAGTTAAACCTGTGCGACACCCATTCATATATCCAGTTTTTTGGAGTCTCATCACACCTGCCATAACGTTCTCTACACTGAAGGTAGACCTGGGGACCCCTTAATGCAAGGGAACAGCACTACAGCCACGCCACCGTACATCTACCCCCGCCACCCATGTTTAATACATGCTGTAATGCATTTCATCATGAAAAAGATATCAAGTATTTATCTTAGTATTCTGAATGTTCATAGAGCAGGAATATCATGAAGTGAATGTGCGGCGATCGCTGCTGGCGCCTCCTCAGTGCAAGAGGAAGTCAGTTTAAGAAGCGCGTAACGATTAACAACTGGGTCAGGGAACACTTAACACAAAGCATTTAATGTGCTACATTACCTTATGACGGGATTTGACAAAATCTAGTAAACATTCATTTTAAGATGAAGTTTAGTTTGCGGCATTCTACTGACAAAATAAACTACGAGAATAAAGTGGAAATGTCGACTTTAATCTCGACGTGAATGGTGCGAATAAAGTGCAAATGTCAAGAATAAAGTCAACATGTCGACTTTAATCGCGACGTAAATGTCGAGAGTAAAGTCAACATGTCGACTTTAATCGCGACGTAAATGGCGAGAATAAAGTGGAAATGTCTTGAATAAAGTCAACATGTCGACTTTAATCTCTACATTTAGTTACTTTTTTCTGCACTGTGTCCCTATCTCGCCAAGGTGTCCTCGGAATTTAATGGATGTTTCAGGCAATTCACAACACAGCGAAGCCGAACGTTTTCTCACCGTGATGATATCTCGCACTGCCACCTGGTGGAATCTTCCAGACTTACATAAAGTACGCGCGCAAGTATGAAAAGTAAAGCATGCGTCGCTTGAAGTACAAACCTGACCTACGACACTGTTGTTGTTAAATAAAAGTTATCAAGTTCACACAGTAGAATCGATCTCATTTGTAAAACACTACATGGCGTCAGAAGGGATCTGGCAGTGGTGAAACAGTCTCCTGTACTAAAAACTCTCCAAAAAAATAACCAAAGAAGAATCACCGAAAATAAATGGATATACTAGCTCGCAGAGGTCAAGATGGATGCCACCGGCGTCCCGTGCACGCCAGCAAATCACACAAGTTTCAGGGGCCGTCCGCAACATTCACTGCCCTATATGCCTTTGCAGAACGTTGCAGTTACGTGCCGCTGCACATGGTTGTCAGATTGTCAGATATGGGGCTCTCGGAGCGTATGCATCTCGGTAAAGATTTAACATTAGATAAAGTAATTAGAATGGCCATGCACTCAGAAGAAGTTAAACGTCAACACAGTACTTTGCATAGCGACTAAAATACTGTAGCAAAAGACGCCTGCTCTGTGGACAGAGTTTTTAAGGGCAGCATCTCCACATAATAAAGGAAAGTATACCAAGTTCATACAGAACAAAAGTGCAGCAAAAAGCTGTAGTTGCTGTAAATGTGGAAAATGTCCCTCACACCCATAACAACAGTGCCCAGCACAAGATGTTAACTGTGATGTGGGGGAAAAAAAACTTAATTTCATACGTGTGTGCCACTTTTACAACTGTTCACGAGGCTACTGAGGAGGACAGCATATTCTTGGGAACTGTCTCAGCTAGTGGCAGTCCCTGGATGGTGAATATCCAGATAATGGACTGCACAATTATATTTAAAATTAACACTGGTGCTGATGTGACTGTAATTCCTCAGCACATCTTCAGTAAAGTTTTTGCTTGTGCAAGCCTGCACTGAAACATTGGGTGAAGCCTCGTCTAGGGCCAGGGCAGACACCACTAGATGTAATCAGCATCACAAACCTTTTACTGAAGAAAGGGGAGAGAAAGTGAAATAGTGGAAGATATTTACATAATTCAAAACCTCCATACAGCTGTGCTTGGAAGACCAGCTGTCACAAAGCTAAAACTGATAGTGTATCTTGATAACATTACTTTGGAGACCCTTTATGAGACAATATCCTAAATTGTGCAGTGGTTTGGGTGTCGTCCAACAGCCATATGCTATTAAACCAAAGCCAGGCACAGGACCTTTTTCCCTAAAGACACGAAGACAAATTCAACTTCCTCTGATGCATAGAGTCAAAGAGGAGCTCCACCGCATAAAAAGCATTGGAGTAATTAGCAGAGTGGAGGAACCAGCTGACTGGTGCACAGGTATTGTGGTAATACCAAAGAAAAACAGTGCTGTGCGGATATGCATTGACTTCAAAAGCTAAATGAATTGGTAAGCAGATAAAAATACATACTGTCCTCTGTGGAACAGGCTCTTGGTATGTTAGCAGGTGGAAAGCTTTTTAGGAAGCTTAATGCCAATATGGAGTTTTGGCAAATTTCTGTGGCTAAAGAGTTGACCAAATTCACAACATTCATAACCCCTTTTGGGAGGTATTATTTTAATTGCCTTCCATTTGATTTTGCTTCTGCACCTGAAGATTTTCAAAGTCGCATGGTCTTGGACATCACTGAAAGACTGGAGGGAGGCACCTGTCATATTTATGATGTGCTCATTTGGGGGAAAACGCAAGAAGAGCATGATGCAAGATTGCACGCTGTATTTAAAAATCCAGGAAGCAGGTATCACTTTGAATATTGAAAAATGCTGTTTGAATTAAAAAGAGGTGCAGGTTTTAGGTCACATAATCTTGATTGATGGGATTAAACCAGAGTCAAGCAAAATGGATGCCATACGTTAAATACAAGAGCCTTCTAATGTCAGTGAGCTAAGGAGTTTTTTTGAGTTTAGTAATTCAGCTTGGAAAATGTATTCCTCACTTAGCAGAAAAAGACAAACCACTGAGTGACCTGCCTTCTAAAAAAGTCACTGGGTTTGGGGACTAGACCAAGTCAAAACTGTTGAAATTCTCGTGGAAGAGCTCTCTTCAGCACACGTGCTGGTAATGTTTGATCCAAATAGAGACTTCAAGGAGTCAGCAGATGTTTCATTCCTTGGGTTAGGCGCAGTCCTTCTGCAGAGATTGACAGAGGAGTGGAAGCCTGTGGCTAAGCATCACAAACTGAACAGAGGTGGAGAAAGAAGCTTTGGGCCTGACATGGGCATTTGAGAGATTAAGAGACTACATATTTGGGGAAAACATTATGATGGAAACTGATCATAAGCTTCTCCTGAGCCTTCTTGGAACTCAAGCATTGGATGCTCAACTGCCAATAATTTAGCACTTCAGGATGAGATTGATGAGGTGCTCTTATTCAGTTGCTCTTGTCCCAGTGAAAAGCTTGTGTCAAAGATGAATGAGTTAAACTGTATCACTCAATCTGAAATCCACCACATATAATCCAAGTACATTTGTCCATGACATAGCATAGTGGATTGCTGATGCTCTGTCATGTACACCAGATGAATTCATGGAGAGAACCAATATTTATATTAATGCTGTTCTAGAACATCTTACAGCCAGCACTGCCTATATCGAGAGCCTAAAGGAACATCTTAAAGCTGACAGTGTCTGCTCCCAAGTTATGTCAATGTGTATAGAGGGATGTGGGTTAGACCTTTAAGTCAGTACTGGGCTCAGACTGCTTCCTTTACCATTCAGGATGGATTGTTGTTAAAAGGGACTAGGCTTGTCATATCTTCCACATTAAGAAATTATGTGCTGTCTAAGGGGTGGCAAAGTGCTGAGAATGTGCTCGTCAGTCCGTGTGGGGGCCGGGCATCAGCCATCAACTGAATGAACTTGAACAGAATTGCAGGACTTGCATAAAAGAAAGAACAAATCACACTGAACCATTAATACTGCCTGACTACCCAAGCAGACCTTACTGCCTACTAGAAGTAGATTATCAATCTAGGTATGTAGAGATTGCTCACCTGAGTGCCCTAAAATCAGTTCATTTGAAGTCCATTTTTCTGGCCCTGGCGTGCCTGAAACTTTAGTCACAAGATAACGGATCATAGTTTTCTGGCCTAGACACTGCAAAATTTTCAGAAACGTATGGATTTAACCATGTGACTAGTAGCCCTACCTTTCCTCAAAGTAATGGTGAAGCAGAGCGAGCAGTAGAAACCATTAAAAATTGACTGCAGAAAGCGAGTGATCCATATTTAGCATTGCTTGCCTATAGATCTACGCCTCTACAGAACGGGTAGTCCTCAGTCCTGGGTATGACCTTAAACTGCATCCAGCTCTACAAGCAGTCCTCCAACTTGCTGGGGGTTGGTGGCAGGATTGGCACTCTAGCCACCTTAAAAAAATCTTCACACACCTCTGAGACAACAGAAATTACTTCTTTCTGTTCTTCGCGGGAGTAACTCTGCTGCAGCTGCCCATAGGAAGGCTGCTTGCATTATGAAGGGGATAGGGGGAAAGTTCTCGGGAGCCCCATCCTTGGAAGAGTCAAAACCGTTAAAGAGCCAATGGAGTCAGGCCTGTCGGGATCAGAACTGGTGTGGTGCTGAGGCGTTGCCAGCTGCACTCAGGTCCCAATTTGAGGCTGCCCAGATGGGTAGGCGTGTGGGGAACTTCTTATCTGTCTGGGATGATGATCATCTTCCTCTGCTGTTGGATGTGCTGCGTAAACTCTGTATTTCAGTGGCAGCACTCTCTGAGGTGTGCAGACCTAGGACTGGCCAGATCTCTGTAGGTGGATGCACATTTTATTGGTCTGGTCGCTATGATGGTTGTCATACTCTGGGTTTAGCTGTTGCTGTAGTGGATAGGCTTCTTCCAATGGTGTCCGATGTCACTCCTTTCAACGAGCGTATTATGAGACTCAGATTACGGCACTCCCTGGGTACCTTGTCTGTTGTCTCAGTGTATGCTCCAACCATGGTGAGGGAGACATTTTAAATCATAACTTTGCTTGGTGCTTGATGGGTGCCCTCTGGTCTGGTCTGGCACTCCTCTAGATCCTGGTTCCAGCGCCCTGAGCTGCATAGTTGGACTTGGTACTCCAGTACCGGTGGTGTAGTGAAGGAGATCGATCACATTCTCATGGGCAGGAGCTGGAGGCTCTTACAAAACTGCAGGGTCTACAGAAGTGCCCAGTTTGTGAATTCTGACCACAGACTTGTTGTTGCTACTCTGAAGATCCAGCTTAGGTCCAGTAGGGTACCACCTACTAGGAAAATGAGGCTGGACCTGGTCAGATTCCAAGATCAGGCTGTTTCTGACAAGTCTGCATGCAGTTTGTGTAAGGAACTTACGGATTTAGGTGTGACTGCCGATCCTAATGTGATGTGGGAGACCTTACATGACAAGACCCTGAAGGTTGCTGAGGGTTGTGTTGGTGTTACCGTTGTTCCCAGAAGGAGGTGTTTCATCTCACTGGGCACTCTGGATATCATCAAGAGGAGTTGCAGCACACAGCTTGACTTTAACTCTGGTCTGTATCAGGAACTGAGAAGGATGGCTGCGAGGGCTCTGATGGCAGATAAGGAGCCATTTGTTAGAGGAATCTGTGAGCAAGTGACACAACATCCATTGTCTAGTGACCCACATCCTGCTTACAGAGGAACCAAAGCATTATGCACATCTGTTCCTGAGAGAGTCTCAGTCAGGGCAGCTGATGAAACGGTCCTTACAGATGACACTTCAGTTGTGACCCGCTGGGCTGGCTACTTTGAGCAGCTGTTTAAAGCTGATCCTCCGGCTAGGATGTTGGATATCTCTGGGTTCACGGTTCTTGAGGTTTATCCTCCTGTGAACCACCCAGTCTCACTGAGATTGCACAGATGGTGAACCACCTGAGGGTAGGGTTGGCTGCAGGGATCTTTGGTATCCAGGCTGGTGGTAAGGCTGTCCTCCAGGCATTGCAAGCAATCTTTGCTTCCTTTTGGGAGACTGGTGTCATCCCAACTGACTGGAAAACGGGACTTGTTGTCCCTGTCTGGAAAGGGAAAGGTGATCGCCTGGATTGCAGGAACTACAGTGAGATAACACTGCTCTCTGTGCCAGGTAAAGTTCTTGCTAGGGTTGTCCTCAGTAGGATCCATGATCACTTGCTCACCTACCAGTGACTGGAGCAGTCTGGTTTTATGTCTAAGAAGTCTACCATCCACCGTACCCTGGCACTCAGGGTTCTCATGGAGCATAAACACAAATATCGTCAGTTTCTTTGCAGCCATTGTCAATTTTTGTAAAGCATTTGACTCAGTTGATCGAACTGCCCTGTGGGATATCCTGAGACTGTGTGGGATCCCCTCAAGGTTGCTGGATATCATGGCCGGTCTGTACACTGGTACTGTGAGTGCTGTGCAGAGTGAAGGCAGAATCTTTTTTTGTTTTTCCAAGTTGATTCTGGGGTTTGTCAGGGGTGTGTCCTTGCTCCTACTCTTTTCAGTGCTTGTATGGACTGAGTGTTGGGCAAGGTCGTGAGGTCCAGCGGCTGTGGGGCATCTATTGGTAAAGAAAGATTCACTGATCTTAACTTTGCCGATAATGCTGTGATCTGCACAGAGTCAATGGAGGGTGTGATCGGGGCCCTCGAGAGACTTAGTGAGAAGTCTGAGTTTCTGGGTTTGCGAGTGTCCTGGATAAAAACCAAGATCCAGGCCTCTTAGGCACAGCCATCAGCAGTGTGTCTGTCTGCAGAGAGAGTGTCGACCTTGTCGAGAGGTTTACTTACCTCGGCAGTGACATTCATGTCTGAAGTGACTCTTCCTATGAAGTCAGTAGACGGATTGGGAAAGCATAGGGGTCATGAGGTCACTGGAAAGGGTTGTGTGGCACTCCCGATATCTATGCAAAAGGACGAAGGTCCAAGTCTTTAGAGTCCTAGTGCTTCCTGTCTTGCTATATGGTTGCAAGACATGGACGCTATCCAGTGACCTGAGACGAAGACTGAACTCCTTTGGAATTGTGTCTCTTTGGAGAATCCTTGGGTACCACTTGTTTGATGTAGTGTTGAATGAGAGGTTGCTCATGGAGTCCCGAATGAGGCACATTACCTGCATTGTGAGGGAATGTCAGTTATGGCACTACGACCATGTGGCGTAATTCCCTGAAGGTGATCTGGCTCATGTGATCCTTGCTGTTGAGGACCTGAGTGGCTGGACCAGTCCAAGGGGACTACAAGTAACACCTGGCTGTGGCAGATAGAGGGTCATTTCCAGAGAATGGGACTGGACCATGTGTCTGCCTTGGGGGGTTGTCAACCAGGATCCCGAGCTGTTTCATTGTGTGGTGGGTGCAGCAACACGCTGTACCAATACATTCTCCCCAACCCCTGACCTGACCTGATACAACAGGTACAGCACTGGTCAACTACTCATGGGGAGATGACCCTGTACTACTGTGCCAATACTCCCACAATTGTGGAACACTTCAGTTCCTGATTCAGTTACGGTTGCTTTGCAGGAATGGGAAAAGAGGATAGCAGATATACAGATTTTTAACAAAAGGCCCAGAGTCAGAAACCTCAGCAAGTTGCCAGTTGGAAGAGAAGTCTGGCTGACTGATTCTAACATACATGGAACAGTGGTTCAATAACATCTATCCCTCTGATCATACTTGGTTGATGTGCCTCATGGAACAATATGCCACAACCACTGTCACTTGATCCCCACGCAGCCACTTGCTGCAGAAAACAAGGATGTCACTCAAAACATTTGCTTTCCACTGCATCACCATTGTCAAAAAGTTTAATCAAAAAAGCCCTCAACACCAAGAACCAGATGTGGAAGAGTGATAATTAAGCCTAAGATACTGGACTTATAAGGACAAAGGAAATAAATGAAAATTTTTGCTAAATTGAAATTATATAATTGATGATAAATATTGTTTAAGGAAAAGTATTGCTTTCTAAGAAAGGGAGATGTGGGATAATTTGTGTATAATACTCTTTTAAGTGTTAGGATGTAAAGTAGGGTGGAGTAATTCTGGGGGAACAGGCAGAGGGTGGGGGAGCAGGGTTAGGCAGGAAGTGCTTTGGCTGTAAGATGCTGTTTTTGTTAAATTAAAGTTATTAAATTCTCACAGCAGAGTCAAACTCACTTGTAAAACATGACAAAGAGCGCACCACCTCAAGAGAAAAGGCAACAATAAGCAAAATTCTTTGTTAAAGATAGGTAGACTATTTACTATGCCACATCAACATACAATATGGTCTTTCACAATTATTGCTATTAATCCGACAAAATAAATGTATAATAAATATTAGGGTGCTGGTTGTGTTTTTTTGTATGAAGCCATAACACGGATGGTAGCACTGACTTTGATTATAACAGCATATTTTTTTTAGTTTGTTTCTTACATTTTCCAGTAACTCCACACTATCTGAGATTTA
This sequence comes from Erpetoichthys calabaricus, assembly GCF_900747795.2. Lineage (NCBI taxonomy): Eukaryota > Metazoa > Chordata > Cladistia > Polypteriformes > Polypteridae > Erpetoichthys > Erpetoichthys calabaricus. The sequence goes on along the minus strand of NC_041394.2, from coordinate 161,079,073 downwards.
TTAAACAAATGATTTTCATGGCACACGGCATTGTCTGCCTTTCAGCTACAGTATATTGCATTGCAGCAGAGTTTTCCATGAAATCTGTTATTGTACACATGCAAGTAAAAGTGCATAATAAATCCAGAGAAACTAATAAACCATGGTCGTGTAAAGTCTTCTTTATGCATTTTTAATCAAAAACTTTCTAAATGACAGTATTTGCCTTTGGCTACTGTACAAAATGCAAGTTCTGGTGAGACTGAGAGGTGCTGTTTTGAGGTCTGTGATTGCGGTTTAACGGCATTGTAATGTTTAAGGATTGAAAATGATGGTGTAGGACCTGCAAAATAAGAAAGGCATCTACTATTTGACAGAAACCAGGGCTAAATGATGATTAAGGTGTATAACTATTTTGTTTGTGTTGTGCTGGAGAATGTTTTAGCTGACTTTAGTAAGTGTTCTCAGAATATCAATGTTTTAAAGTGAAAATCGCAAGTTACTAGGCACAGGCCAAGGATGTGTCACAAAAGCTGTTTGGCATCTTCTGCAAATGCCAGTTAGAATTATCTTTTTTGTCAGATGCCAGGAAATAAACATGTTGCCAGATACATCTGTCTTATGGCTTCTTGTACATACACATCCTCATACATGACAAATAAGCATCTGTTGAATCCAGATCATGGCATCAGTCAGATGATTTCTTTGTGACAGGATTATTGCTCGACCATCGTATAGCATGACTGTCTATAGTAGCAATTGTTGTGTCCTTGATGTGTGTTAGCAGAAGTCAAGCTTTAAATAATAAACGGAACTCTAGTCTGCGTGATAAGTGCTTTTAACATTGAAGAGAGATGACACATTCAAACAATTCAGAGCCGATTTGCTCACCTTAGTGCTGTTACAATTCAAAGCCTCAAAGCTATAACAGTGAATATGCAAACACAAGTTATGCTGCACAGCTGAAACAAATGTTTTAAACAAGTACCGATTTTTTTTTTTACTTCTTTATAGCAAATGCATATCCTTGATTGCACATTGCCCTGGTGCTTAAATATGTTAATATTGATTTCAGTGTGTTACCTCTGTTCAAAGGCATATATGAACTGTTACTTTCAGATAATTCTAGAAATGTTTGCATGTGTGACAGTAACAATGGTCTGTCATGGACTGGCGTCCATTCTAAAATGAGACTCTGTCTTGTAATTCTTGTTGCTGGCATATAGGTTGTAATGAAGAGACAGAATACAGGGGGCTGATCTTTTCCTTCTTTTTTTATAATAATTTCAACATAAGAACTCTTGAGAAGCAGGAAAGCATCTTTAAAAGATATGTGTGACAGTCTTATTGAATTAACACTAAACATATTAACTGTAAGACTTAACAAAAGCATATCTGGAAATGTAATGAGCAAAAAATGTGTTCATGTTCAAAAGACTGCAAAGTGACATTGAATTTAAATGTGCAAGAATCTATTAGCACTTTACACAATGAATTAGAGATGGGACAATTTTTTTGTGGGATGGATTTTTAAACAGTTTTATTTGCTTTGTATATTAAGGATTCTGTTTGAGTGAACATTTCATTATTGTTATACGTGGTTCTATTTTCATTATATTAGCCCATTTCTCCTAGAACAAATATGCAGGAACCAAAATGGAAATAATATTTTTTACTGCAAAACCAAAAGCTGACAAAACCTAGAAAGAAAAACAGGTATTATTTTTCCTTTGTTATTGTTACTAAACAATTTTAATACTTATAACATATACAAATAATTTTACATTGTACTTCAGTTTTCTAGATCATAATAAATTCTTGCTGAATGTGTCATGCACAAAAAATAATGGTCATATATGGTGCCAAATGACTGGTGGCTTCCTCAATGTCTGTGCCAAAATAGTCATTTTTTTTAAGAAGAACTACAATTACCGAGGTGTCTACTCATGCTGTATACAACTACCGCTCAAAAACATGAACTATTGGTGATGATCAGTTTATGTATTTAATTTAAGTTACTTTCATTTAAGATAGTTATGTTTGCTGTCATTACTTAACTTTTTCTAATTATATTGACATTGGGCATACTCTTTCTCATGGACTATTATCATTACTCACTTATTTTATGTTCATTTTACTCAAAGTTAATACTTTTCTAATCTTCAAAATGTGTTGTGCCCATTTTCCATGTACACAGTCAAATAAAGTTGGTTTAGCTTAAAATATTCAAGTTTTATGTACATCTCAGAGTTGCATAAAGTATTATACTTTGCATTAAGAACTACCCCTTTTGTGACATTACATTACATTACATTGTATACTCGGAAAGAAAGTTAAAAATTTTTAGTAAATTTGGTTTTTCTTCCAAATGCCATGGTTTTGTGGAAGTCAATTTATGTATTTATACTTTTTTTTTTATACACGTCACCCACCCTACATCATTATTTTTTACTAATAAAACAATATAGTCAATGTTAAGATTTACATGGAAAATGCAATCAACCAAAACAGAACTTGTTTACCTTCTTTGATAATAAGTGAACCACTACACACTTAACCAACCTTTTGTGTTCTATGCATTTAACAAATCACACTGCAGTCCACAATTTTCATGCATATGTAGTGAAATACGTAATTTCAGAGGGGATTCACATAAGAAAAATATGTGTCCTCAACTAAAAAAAATGTTTAATAAACAATAAGTGCCTTGCCCAAGCAAAGGTTGAAAGCATATCCAAAATCGTTTATAATGAGACCAAACAGAATATCATAACGGTATGTGTGGTGCAGGCAACTTTGACATTCTATTCAGGTAGAATGTGATCTCAGATGCAGCCAGCTATGTAAACAGGAGTTAAACAGGTTGCCCACCCTAACAATCCACCTGTTCGGGGGACCTGGCCCATCCTAATGGATCAATTATGTTAAACAAAAATAAATCCCAAATAAATGGGTGTTTTTCCTCATAAATGTTTTTAAGGCTGTACCTAATGAAAATATGCATGAATGTAATAATTAAACCCTTCCTTCCCTAAGCCACTCTCTACTGCACATTAGCGTTTCCTAACACAGAACATACACATCATTCTGGGTTGGTTTTAGTCAGCAGAAGCATGGGAGAAAAGGACAAACAGCTTTGTTAGCTCAGTTATATTACAAAGGTTTCTTGTTGTTAGCATTTTTTTTAATTTTGAAAAAATGTTTATTTGGCAAAAATAAGAGCTTATGTTATTTCAGTGTGTAAGAATTTGTTTGACTATATATAAAACAAGTAAAATTCCTATATTTTTCTTGTACTTTTGATGTTTATAAGAAACCATATACTGCATTGGATACTTTAAAACTTAAGTATTTTTCTAATGGGCAACTTTTACTTGAGCCATTTACTAGGAAAGGTATCTCTATTATTACTCAAGCATGGCTGTTGGGATAAATTTTATAGCACTGCCCAGGAGAACTGCACTCTTGGGTGACAGTTGGGGTCAAATCTGGTAAGTGTTTGTGACTTTCATTTTTGATTAGCATCTTGGCTTAATTTATTAAACTGTTAAGAATTTAACTGTACCAAACTCTGCCTGTTAGAAGGTTGCTTTCACAATCTGTTCCTAAAAGCACACCAGCTTAGTCTGCCCTCCTGTCTCTACAATACCTGCAGCCTTTTTTATTTTAAATAAATGTAACAGGCATGGTTTCATTTGATTGAAAATATCTATATATACAGTATATATATATATATAATATAATATCTTTATATTATAAATACATACACACAAACAGTATTAATTGGATTAAAATATTTTGGCTACCTAGTTACTAAATATACTAATGTCCACTGCTGTTTAGATTATTTGGTCATGAACTTTGTGTTTTTTTAAAGAAACTAATGATCCATAACTTCTATCACATAGGCGGACTTGAGTTAGCAGACAATTGCAAATACTGCAGTTGTAAGGTTTATACAACTGCTGAAAAATGTGTTTATTAATTTTACCTTGTTGTTTTCAATTTTGCAGAATAATTGCAAAAAGTCAATCTGTTTGTCCGTAAACTGTTTTTCTGTTTAGACTAAAAATGTTAAATTACATGTTTTTCTTGTTTTCAGTAATGTGTTGAAATTTAAAATGAAAGAAGACCTGTCCTCCTGTTTCTCAAGTGTAACCATGGACTTCTATAGTACTTTAAATATCTCCAAACTTTAGCATTTAGGACTGAGATACACAAGCACATTAACATTTGTATTTGTTAATTTCTATAGTTTGACAAACTATCAAATTTTTGTTTGTGATTAGAACTACATGTCCACTACTACATTTCAGTGTCTTGTTGTGTACACTCCTGCTCATAGACTGGTGAGGTCCTTTTCCATGCTTTAATTCATTGGCTAAAGTGAATCTGTAGATGTTTAGTAGAGTTGAGTCTAGTATACTAGTTAAATTCAATTTTAATGCTTGGTTTTAGACTTGGTCTTGACTCCATATCGATTAGTTGCAGTTTTAGACTTGTCTTGGACTTGACAAAGGCAAACATGACTACAACTGTACTTCCCAATTGCTTAGAACTCACAGATTATTATTCCTCAGTTGTCTTATTCATTATTACCTCACTGAACAATCGATTAAATAATTGTATTACCTTAGAGTAAGCTCTGAAAAAAGCTAAGAAGACTACAGCCTGTTCTCCTGTCTCCCTAATTATAATACTAAATCCTAATTTTCATTTACTCTGTTGCTTTTCTGGAGCTATCCCAACTGACTATCATTACTTGGACTTGTTCACTTGTCACTCTTGGGTTTATTCATCATTTTGTTTTTGTTCTCACTAGAACCAACTTAATTCCATATTTATTTGAGTTAATTTTTCCCTTTAAGGACCTTCTTTTACAGTCACAGTTTAAGAAAAACAGCTGTAATATATGATTAAAATAGTCAAAACACATCAACTGGATATTATGCATATTTCAGATTTATACTGATCATCCACAACATTAAAAACACCAGCCTAATATTGCGTAGGTCCCCCTCGTTCCAGCAAAACAGCTTTGACCCGTTGAGACATGGAATCCACAAGTCCGCTAAAGGTGTTCTGTGATATCTGGCACCAAGACATTAGCAGTAGATCTTTTAAGTCCTTTAAGTTGCTGGATCAGACCAGCACTTCCCACATATCCTCTATTTGACTGTGATCTTGGCAATTTGGAGGCCAAATCAAAATCTTGAACTTTTTGCCAAGAAAGAGGCCACTGCCATCAGGAGATACTGTTGCCATGAAAGGGTATACGTATCTATACTAATAAAAGGCAAAGCCCTCACTGACTCACTCATCACTAATTCTCCAACTTCCCGTGTAGGTAGAAGGCTGAAATTTGGTAGGTTCATTCCTTACAGCTTACTTACAAAAGTTAAGCAGGTTTCATTTCAAAATTCTACGTGTAACGGTCATAACGGTCAACAACGTCCGCCATGTTAAACTGTTTTATTTATGGCCCCATCTTCACGAAATTTGGTAGGCGCCAAACAGAAATGTACGTACTTATTTCGTTGGTATGACGCCACTGTCAGCCGCCATATTGAACTTTCCAACGGTCTTTGTTAGTTATGGGCCCCGTCTTCAAGAAATTTGGTACGCGGGTTCCCAACGCTAACTGAATCCTACTTACGTACATATATACATCCATAGCCTGCAGCTCGGTCGCAGTGTGAGGCGGCGTTGGGTCCCCCATCCCCACGCCTCCCATGTAGTTGGCTGCCTGCCTATATAAGGCCGTCCGTCACTCCAGTCTCTTCATTCCCTTCCTTGTTCGCCAAGGTATTCACGTCTCCCTGCTGATAACTGCAGCCTTTTTATTTAATCCACAGCTTCTCCACTGTTTTATTGTTCGTTTATTACGATTATAGTTATTGTGTAGGTATTTTAGACATAGTTTACATTGTTCAGGTACCCATTTCCTTTATCATTCCAACCGTACGCCCATTAACATGTCTATCGAGGTGATCACCATCGATCAAAGAACTGTCACTTACCGATTGGTTTCCATGCCTGGAGATGGCGACTGCCTTTTCCATTCTCTGTGTTTGCATGGCCATATCAGGCTCACTCTTGATATCCGGAGGAACATTGTGTCTTATGTATTGAATGACTGGGACAGGTTCAAGGTGTGGACTGATGACGTTACAGGAGATAATTATACTACACACGAGCACTATAAGAGTGAAATGCTTAAGCCCTTCACCTATGGTTCTGCATGTGAGTTGATGACTGCCGCTGAATTGTTCAGTTGTCGCTGTCAAGTGTACCGAAATGGCCAAATATTTTACACCTTTGGACAACCGCCAATGCCTCTTAAACATCTTAGATTCATAGGTGACGATTTGAGTAGTGGACACTTTGATGTTTATGAATGTTTAAACTCTCAAAAGCTGGATGCGAAGTTATCGATGAAACCCATTTCAATTCAAACGCCTTCAATTTCTAGTAAGGCTCTGCAGCGCAATGATAATTAAGTCTCAGGGACAGACCCTACAAAAGGTTGGCATTGATTTGAGGCAAGATTGCTTTTCACATGGCCAACTATACGTTGCATGCTCAAGAGTAAACTCAGCGCACAGCTTGGTCATATTACAACCGGAGGGCCGAACTGATAACGTGGTATACAAAGAGATCCTTAACAAATAATTATTGGTATATTTTCCCTCAGTTTAAAAAGGTTTACTTTTCTTTTTAATAAAAAAATTTAAAGCAGTACTTCGCCGCTGCGAAGCGTGGGTATTTTGCTAGTATATAATACAGGGAAGCGCAGGGAAACGATACATTTTCAATTGACGTTCAATATACAAATAAACACATTACAAAATACATATGATTAAATGTATTGTACAGGATATACAATTAATGATGGTAATCAATATTCATTCAATTTTCATTTTATGTTTTGAAGAAAACATCATGAAGATGTTGTCTATTTCTTGTGATAGCCTGTTGTGGAAATTTTGCATTACTCGACGTAACATTTGAAGAGGAATGCCAGGGATTTCCTCTTCAATCCCTCCGTTTTAGTTCAGCAATGGTTGCAGGACGTGTGCATTACACTTGGCTTTTAAGATTTTCCACAGAAAAAAATCACAAACACTGAGATCTGGGGATCTCGGAGGTCATGGAATGTCACTGTTGAATGAAATGATGCGCCTTCCAAACAATTGTCGAATAGCTGCCATCTGGGAACTTCTTTTTAAGGCTGAACCCGTGTATTCGAAATTACCACCCATGTTTTAATCGCATGAGCAGACGGGACACGATCATGACGTCCTAACTGGTAATAATGCCGAAATTCCCTTTGCGCAGCAGTCACACTATCACCTTTCTTATAAAAGGCTTTCACAGCGAACACTCGTTGCACACCACTCCACTGCTCCATTATAACTAATGGTAAGGTGTTCTAAATGAGATAGCATTGGACCAAAACAACTGCCAACAACCCAGGGTCGCCAACACCTAGTTCCAAAGTTTCCCATTTCTCTGCACCACCCTGTACATATTATATTTAAAGGAAGCTTTAGGAGGATGTCTACCTTCCTTTAGTAACTGTCATTTATGACAACAATTCAACTACTTGAAAACCAGGTGTACATCTGACCCCCAAATTACTTTTTTACAATTGTAATATATGTATTCTGGAAGAAACAAAAAGCATGCAACTATTTAGATAATCTATTATCTCCTGTAATAATTGCCTATTTTTTATTACTGAATCAGCTACAATACCTAAATGCCCCTTTGCACTGTACTGTGTTTTTACCCATTATTCATATGAATCGTTTTATAAAGTCATGAGAAATACAATACAATACAATACAATACAATTTATTTTTGTATAGCCCAAAATCACACAAGAAGTGCCGCAATGCACTTTAACAGGCCCTGTCTCTTGACAGTCCCCCAGGCTTGACTGTCTAAGAAGACAAGGAAAAACTCCCAAAAAAACCCTTGTAGGGAAAAATGGGGCATCTCTTATAGTAGCAGGCAGACCATTCCACAGTTTAGGGGCCCTGTAACTAAAAGCTCGACCTCCCACTGTTATTTTATTAATCATTGGAATCATAAGCAGACCAGCATCTTGAGATCTTAATGTGCGCTCTGGTTTGTAAGTCATGATAAGTTCAGACAAGTAAGCCGGACCTTGGCCATTTAATGCTTTATATGTTAAAAGGAGGATTTTGAAATCTGCCCTAAGCTTAACCGGGAGCCAGTGTAAGGATTTAAGAACTGGAGTTATGTGTTCGTATTTTCTTTTTCTTGTAATAATTCTTGCAGCAGCATTTTGGATTAACTGGAAGCTGTATAAAGTACAGTCTGAACATCCAGTGAACACCACATTGCAGTAGTCATTCCTACTAGAAATAAATGCATAAATTAATTTCTTAGAATCCTGTTTATTTAGAAAACACCTTAATTTCCTAACATTTTTAAGATGGAAGAAATATAATTTGGACAACTTTGTAATATGCTCTTTAAATGACATGCTAGAGTCAAAGATAACTTCTAGATTGCGGGCTGATTCAGTAAAATTAATGGGGATTCCAGCTGAGTTAAATGATGACAGAATATTGTTGTGATCAGAGTCATTCCCACCAACAATTAACATCTGTTTTATCTGTGTTTAAAGACAAGTAGTTCTCATCCATCCACTCCTTTAATTCACTAACACAACTAATTAAAGACAACATCAGAGAAACTTCATTTGATCCAAATGAAAGGTATAATTGGGTGTCATCTGCATACGAGTGAAAATTAACATTATGTTTCCTAATGATAGATCCCAGTGGAAGCATGTAAAGTGAAAACAGTAAAGGTTCCAGTGTTGAGCCCTGCGGGACACCATATCTCACTTCTGTGTATAATGATGGAGTACTGTCAGCACATTTCTGTACATATTGGAATCAATTTGATAAATAAAAGCTAAACCAAGCGAGCACAGTGCCTGTAAGACCAACATAATTTTCTAGTCTGTGCAGTAAAATAGAATGGTCAATGGTGTCAAATGCTGCACTTAAGTCTAACAACATAATTACAGTGGAGTTTCCTTCATCAGAGGATATCAGAATGTCATTTACAACACACGTTAGTGCCCTTTCTGTACTATGACCAGTGCGGAATCCAGACTGGAATTTCTCAAATAAATTGTGATGCATAAAGTGTGACTGAAGCTGATTGGCAACTACTTTTTCTAGTATTTTAGAGAGAAAGGGTAAATTTGAAATAGGCCTATAATTATTTAGTATGTGTGGGTCTAGGTCTGACTTTTTAAGTAATGGTTTAATGACTGACACTTCTAGTGCATCAGGTACTGTGCCATGCAATAATGAACTACTGATAATGTTTAGAATAGGTGCTGCAAGAACATCCATTGCACTTTTTACTCGTTTTGTTGGCACTGGATCTAGGGAACAAGTAGTGGGTTCTCATTTTAGAAATTAAAGTTAAGACTTCCTGCTCAGTTACAGGATTAAAATTATTAAAGTGCTGAATGCAATGTGAGGCAGGGTCTGCTAAGCTAGTATGTAGTTTGTACTGTGATGTTGAGATCTGGGACCTTACATTTTTAATTTTCTCATTGAAGAAGTTCATAAGTCTGTACTGCTAATATCTATCTTACTAAACTACAGTTAATTTATGCACGGCGGACGCACGGCAGACGCACCGAGGCGCAAGCGTACTGCCACCGAGGCGCATGCGTACTGCGCTGTGGCGCCCGCCCGAGAGTCAAACGCAGTGGCTTCCCAAAACGTGGCGGCTTCCCAGAGTCAGTAGATGGCACCCAAACAACACAACCTGTGGAGTCAAATGCAGCGGCTTCCCAAAACGCGGAGGATTCCCAGAGTCAGTGGGTGGCGCCCAAACAACACATCCTGTAAGCGCCCAAACAACACCAACTGTAAACTAGACTTAATGAACGAAGGCACCCACACAAAGAAACCGCTTTAGTTCAAATAGGGTTATTCAATTGAATGGAAACTTTACCATGCCTATGACCTGTGAACTAAACCTGAGGTAAAGCGTGCACGCCAGGTTGTACAGCCACCCGGACAATGAACGAGCGCACCCACAATGCACTTTTGACACAGCACAGGCAAAGGAGGCACGTATCCAAATGGAGGGAGCTCAATAATTAGTAATACAAACACGAGCCCGTATGGCTACGACCTGTAAACGAGCCCGTATGGATACAAACAATGAACGAAGGCACCCACACAAAGAAACCGTTTTAGTTCAAATAGGGTTATTGAATTAAATGGAAACTTTACTATGCCTATGACCTGTGAACTAAACCTGAGGTAAAGCATGCACGCCAGGTTGTACAACCGCCCGGACGCGACCGCCCACACCACCGCATATACCCTCCATATTTCATCACACAGCGGCTTCCCACCGAGGCGCATATTGCGCCGTGGCGCACGCCCCAGAGTCAAACACAGCGGCTTCCCAGAGTCAGTAGGTGGCGCCCAAACAAGCACAACCTGTTCACTACACTTGCTCTAATCCACTATGCCAGTAATATAGATCACATAACGGTCACAGACTCAAACCCAGCAGCTTCCCCGACACAGTGGCTGGCACACGAACACCACAACCTTTAAACTACACTTGCTGTGCTCCACTCTGCCAGCAGTCGGTGTCAGCAAAGGCAACAGAATCACGTCTCCACAAAACGAAACCGCTTTAGTACAGATATGCTTATTTAATTAAATGACATTTCCCCAGACGCACCCACCCTCCATGATATGTCATCCATCCAAATATCGGCTGGAACAGAAACTGATTGCCATTCTTGGATTTCTGATTCGCTAGCGAATCGCAGGCTTACTTGTCTGTTGATATTTTGCACTGTAGATCTGAATTCCAGTTTGTTAATTTAGCAACTGTTCTAAACAGTACCCGAGGATTTTTATTATTGCTATCTATTATTGTAGAATAGTATTCTGAGCGAGCTTTAAAGAGAGCTTTTTTATATTTTTTAACACTCTCTGTCCATGCAATTTGAAAGACATGTAGCTATGTTGTTCTCCATCTGCGCTCCAGTTTTCGACTCTAATTTCAGAGCACGAGTGTTTTCATTAAACCAGGGAGAGTTTCTATGTGCTTTGATCACTTTGTTTTAAGGGGAGCCACTGCGTCCAGAGCATCTCTCAAGGTCACATTATAATGTGATGTTAGCTGATCTAAATTGTTTTCCATGTTTACATTTGATGTTAACTGATCTAAATGGTTTTCCACAATTACACTTGACTTACTCAAAGTATCTATAAATTTTGAAGCAGAATTACAATCTAGATGTTGCACTGTCTTTGTTTTAATCTGTGAGTGCGTTGGCAAGGGCAGGACTAAATCAAAGGTAATTAAGTAGTGATCGGAAATAACTTCATTTAATGGAGTAATATTTAAATTTTGAATTTCAACTTTGTAAGTTATAATTAAATCTAATGTGTGGTTATGATTATGAGTTGGACCTTTGACAATCTGACAAAATCCTACTGAATTTAACAAATAAGTAAAACATTTGCTAAAAGTGTCAGTTTCCACATCAATGTGTACATTTAAATCCCCCATCAATACTACGTGATCATAATTTATAGCCAAATCAGATAAAAGGTTGCTAAATTCAGTAATGAACAACGAATATGGACCTGGTGGTCTGTAGACTAGCACTATAATTGTGTTGGAATCTGTTTTAATATTTAAATGCCTCAATGAATGCCTCAAAGGATGTAAAGTCGCCTAAATTTTTAGATGTGATTTGCATTTTGTTACAATGAATTATTTCAAGGCCTTCTCCTCGACCAGAATCTCTAGACTTATGAAGGAGCGAGTATCCATCTGGTGACGCCTCAGCTAGGGGAACAGTGTCACATTTACTAAGCCAGGTTTCGGTGAGAAGACACAGATCAGATTTTGTACTTAATATAATATAATTTACCAAAACAGCTTTACTGCCAAGAGAGCGAATGTTCAATAAGCAGCATTTAAAACTGCATGCTTCTTTCTTAACTGGTGATATATTTTTTGTTTTAATTTGAAGTAAATTTATATTACAGATTCCCCTGGTGGAGGGTCTGGTTGTATCCATTGGTCTAATTACACACCTTATTTTTTGGTTATCAAGTAATATAAGGTTTGCATCACGACTAAATTTACTGGATGCCCCACAACAGGGATTATGGGTAACAGCTTCAGGATAGTGACAGGTGGGATAAACAACAGCCTGTGATATATTTCAAACTGATTAAACATTGTAGAAGGGTGTGAGATGGCACCGTGCTTTATGCACAATATCTGGTTCCATGCGATAAGTTATGAGGGACACACTAACTAGAGATTGCAAGGTTCTTTAAATGTGGAGAGCTGCAAGAACCCCGGCAACAGTAGTGGGTGTTCTAAGAAGATGGCCTTAGTAGTTCTAGGAGGCATCCTCCTTCCAGTGATTGCTTGAGGTTGTTTAATAATAAGCTAACAATTGGTGGATTCAAAAAAATAATACCACTCTTTAAGCCTTTAAATATTTTGATTGTTTTCACATTATGCTCCTAATTTTGACCTTGATTTCTGTCTCAGTTTTGGCATTGTGGAGGTATTATTGTCTTCTCCAGTTGTGATTATTTTTCCACTTTTGATTTTGCTTTTTCTCTCAGCTACTATTCAGATATACTTGCTAAAAGAAAAAAGAAAATCAATGAAGTGAGCAGTGAAAGTTTAGTGTTGTAGCCAAGTGGCCAACCCACCCCACAGATAGTCAAGAACACAACATCTACCATAGGAAGGCCCAGAATTGGCTTCAGGTGTGTGTTGTGGTCATTCTAGTATTTCATATTTTGATTTTGTCTTGTACATCCATTCCCATCGTTCCCATTCTCCTAATTCTTTCTGATATCTCTGACCCTTGGTGTAACATTGGTGCACATATACTGTATGTTGTGGTTTTGTCCTTCTGTACTGGTTCTTTAGAATTTTAATTTCTCACTCATTTTATTTGATGCTGTCTATCTTTCCTTGAAATTTTATTTAGTCATGCCTTTTCTGTTTTAAATTCCCCACGGACCAATGCCAGTTTATGTATTTTGGTACAGGACATGCTAAATTGTGTGAGCTGGCCGAACACAGGTTCAAACAAAGCCGGAACAAATTACAAATATTTGGGGCACCAGCCGGGTAATCCCTTTTAATTCTCACAAATCTCTCGATAAACTTAAACAGGTGCCATCTGGTAACATTTAACATAAGGCAGCAGGGAACAAAAAAGAAAATAACCTCAGTGTTAATTCTAGCTGACAAAACAATGCAAGGTTTGACTAGAGCTTTCATTCGTCAGAACTGGTCTCATGAAAAGACCAATTAGTGGAGGCACCCGTTCTTTTTATAATGGGAGGACCGAAAGAGGCGGAGCTAATTTTCTTCATTGGGAGGTTTCTGGGAGCTGTGGGGAGAAAATGAAACAGAGTTAGCGACAGCACCCCATCTTGCCCTGGTGGGTTAACGTTTACCTCGAATGAGCCAGCAAAGAGCACATGCGTGACAATTGCTTCTTGCTTCACACTAAAGGATTCCTGAATTAATTACATTGAGGAATTAACTGTGCATATTCTATAATGTTATTCAAATGATTGCTATCCACATCAAATATCTAGTGTGTACATTCAAAACAGGTGTTTTGCTGATTTTCTACAAAAATCTCTTTATTAACCTGAAATATGCTAACATAATTATTTGAGGGTGGTGGTGCAGTAAGCAGTTCTTTTAGATACCATGGCATTGGACTTGAGAGTGAGAGGGATATTTGATTGACACCATTCATTTTTGATATTTCTTATGTAGTTATATAATTTCTTGCTATAACATGTTGTCCATTTGGATTATATTAATAACATTTTAAACAGCACTATTTTTGCTTAATTCTAGTTCACTTATTTGTGAAGAGTCTGAACTTTTAATTGCTTCTCTTGTCCTTAAAGGGCTGCCTTTAGAGTCTTTAATTGTGTCTTTTCATCTGAACCACTAAAAACATTGAATTTAAACCCAGCTTTCTGGATCAGTGAGGCAATCACAATAACCAATGTGTTGGCTTTTCTTTCTAAAATTCACACACAAATGATTGGGAGACAAATTGAGGGCTCGTCAAATAGTAATTCCATCCTGAGTCGAAGCTTCTCCTCCTCTGTCATCAATAGATCTGATGACCAACTGCACCAGTGATGTCACTTCCAGGTCATGGTCTTCTGACTCATTGTGGGTTCAGGTGTTCAGGGTTCGGGTGGGGATATATTTAAATGCAAAAGTAAAACAAGTAACACATTAAAAATAGCTTACCTTAATGCTAAAAATATCAAAAATAAAAAAGTGAATTGAAGATGTACAGTAATCCCTCGCTATATCGCGCTTCACCTTTCATGGCTTCACTCTATCGCGGATTTTATATGTAAGCATATTTAAATATATATTGCGGATTTTTTTTCTGGTTCACGGATTTCTGCGGACAATGGGTCTTTTAATTTCTGGTACATGCTTCCTCAGTTGGTTTGCCCAGTTGATTTCATACAAGGGACGCTATTGGCAGATGGCTGAGAAGCTACCCAACTTACTTTTCTCTCTCTCTGTCTTGCTCTGACATTCTCTGCTCCTGATGGAGGGGGTGTGAGCAGGGGGGCTGTTCGCACACCTAGATGATACGGACGCTCATCTAAAAATGCAGAAAGATTACCTTCAAGTTGCTCCCTTCTGTGCAGCTGCTTTGTGAAGCAACATGCTGCACGGTGCTTCGCATACTTAAAAGCTTGAAGGGCACGTATTGATTTTTGATTGTTTGTTTTTCTCTGTCTGTCTCTCTCTCTCTCTGACATTCTCTGCTCCTGACGGAGGGGGTGTGAGCTTGTGCCTTCATTGCAACTGCTTTGTGCCGCGATGCTTTGCATACTTAAAAGCCAAACAGCCCTATTGATTTGTTTGCTTTTCTCTCTCTCTCTGACATTCTCTGCTCCTGATGCGCACTCCTTTGAAGAGGAAGATATGTTTGCATTCTTTTAATTGTGAGACGGAACTGTCATCTCTGTCTTGTCATGGAGCACAGTTTAAACTTTTGAAAAAGAGACAAATGTTTGTTTGCAGTGTTTGAATAAAGTTCCTGTCTCTCTACAACTTGCTGTGTTTCTGTGCAAATCTGTGACCCAAGCATGACAATATAAAAACAACCATATAAACATATGGTTTCTACTTCATGGATTTTCACCTTTCGCGGGGGGTTCTGGAATGCAACCCCCGCGATCGAGGAGGGATTACTGTATGTAGCAGAGCATAATTATGATATTATTATAGCAATAACACTGACCTGGATAAATAATAAAGATGGGGATGAGTATAAAATAGAAGATTGCATAATTTTTAGGAAGGCTAGACAGAATAGAAAAGGAGGTAGGGTTGCGGTTTATGTCAAACAGAATTTAAGCACAAGTCCTCTTCAGTTGTACGATGAGCCCATCTTAGTGAGGACATGAGGCTTCATATAGAAAGAATTAGGGAAAGAGGCCACACTCTGGAGTTGCCCCCGGTGAGAGGCGCCGAGCGGGTGTGGGTATACTTATTGCCCCCCGACTTGGAGCCTGTACATTGGGGTTTACCCCGGTAGACGAGAGGGTAGCCTCCCTCCGCCTTCGGGTGGGGGGACGGGTCCTAACTGTTGTTTGTGTGTATGCACCGAACAGCAGTTCGGAGTACCCACCCTTTTTGGAGTCCCTAGAGGGTTTGCTAGAGGGCATACCATCTGGGGACTCCCTCATACTGCTGGGAGACTTCAATGCTCACGTGGGCAATGACAGTGAGACCTGGAAGGGCGTGATTGGGAGGAATGGCCCCCCCGATCAGAACCCGAGTGGTGTTTTGTTATTGGACTTCTGTGCTCGTCATGGATTGTCCATAACAAACACCA
The DNA here is from genome assembly GCF_900747795.2 of Erpetoichthys calabaricus. NCBI lineage: Eukaryota > Metazoa > Chordata > Cladistia > Polypteriformes > Polypteridae > Erpetoichthys > Erpetoichthys calabaricus. Next base: position 161,063,130 of record NC_041394.2, on the reverse strand, counting down.
TATTCAAGCATAGGGGTGTTCATATGTGCACTTGGCACCAGGACACACTAGGCCTCAGTTCGATGATCGACTTTGTGGTCGTGTCGTCGGACTTGCGGCCACATGTCTTGGACACTCGGGTGAAGAGGGGGCGGAGCTATCAACTGATCACCACCTGGTGGTGAGTTGGCTTCGATGGTGGGGGAGGATGCCGGTCAGGCCTAGTAGGCCCAAACGTGTTGTGAGGGTCTGCTGGGAACGTCTGGCAGAGCCCCTTTCAGAAGTAGCTTCAACTCCCACCTCCGGCAGAACTTCGACCATGTCCCAAGGGAGGTGGGGGACATTGAGTCCGAATGGGCCATGTTCCGTGCCTCTATTGTTGAGGCGGCTGACCGGAGCTGTGGCCGTAAGGTGGTCGGTGCCCGTCGTGGCGGCAATCCCCAAACCCATTGGTGGACACGGTGAGGGATGCCGTCAAGCTGAAGAAGGAGTCCTACCGGTCCCTTTTGTCCTGTGGGACTCTGGAGGCAGCTGATAGGTACCGGCAGGCCAAGCGGAATGCAGCTTCGGTGGTTGCTGAGGCAAAAACTCAGGCATGGGAGGAGTTTGGGGAGGCCATGGAGAACGACTTTCGGATGGCTTCAAGGAGATTCTGGTCCACTGTCCGGCGTCTCAGGAGGGGGAAGCAGTGCAGTGTCAACACTGTATATGGTGGTGATGGTGCGCTGCTGACCTCGACTTGGGACGTTGTGGGTCGGTGGGGGGAGTACTTCGAAGACCTCCTCAATCCCAATAACATGCCTTCCAATGAGGAAGCAGAGCCTGGGGACTCGGAGGTGGGCTTCCCCATCTCTGGGACCGAGGTCACCGAGGTGGTCAAAAAACTCCTTGGTGGCAGGGCCCCGGGGGTGGATGAGATACGCCCGGAGTTCCTCAAGGCTCTGGATGTTATAGGGCTGTCTTGGTTGACACGTCTCTACAACATCGCATGGACATCAGGGACAGTGCCTCTGGATTGGCAGACCGGGGTGGTGGTCCCCCTCTTTAAGAAGGGGGACCGGAGGGTGTGTTCCAACTACAGAGGGATCACACTCCTCAGCCTCCCTGGAAAAGTCTATTCGGGGGTTCTGGAGAGGAGGGTCCGTCGGATAGTCGAACCTCGGATTCAGGAGGAACAGTGTGGTTTTCGTCCTGGTCGCGGAACAGTGGACCAGCTCTACACCCTTAGCAGAGTCCTGGAGGGTGCATGGGAGTTCGCCCAACCAGTCTACATGTGTTTTGTGGACTTGGAAAAGCCGTTCGACCGTGTTCCTCGGGGGATCCTGTGGGGGGTGCTCCGGGAGTATGGAGTACCGGACCCCCTGATAAGGGCGGTTTGGTCCCTGTACAACCGGTGTCAAAGCTTGGTCCGCATTGCCGGCAGTAAGTCGAACCCGTTTCCAGTGAGAGTTGGACTCCGCCAGGGCTGCCCTTTGTCACCGATTCTGTTCATAACTTTTATGGACAGAATTTCTAGGCGCAGCCAGGGTGTTGAGGGGGTCCGGTTTGGTGGACTCAGGATTGGGTCACTGCTTTTTGCAGATGATGTTGTCCTGTTTGCTTCATCAGGCCGTGATCTTCAGCTCTCTCTGGATCTGTTCGCAGCTGAGTGTGAAGCGGCAGGGATGGGAATTAGCACCTCCAAATCCAAGACCATGGTCCTCAGCCGGAAAAGGATGGAGTGCCCTCTCAGGGTTGGGAGCGAGATCCTGCCTCAAGTGGAGGAGTTCAAGTATCTCGGGGTCTTGTTCACGAGTGAGGGAAGAATGGAGCGTGAGATCGACAGGCGGATCGGTGCGGCGTCCACAGTGATGCGGGCTCTGCATCGGTCTGTCGTGGTGAAAAAGGAGCTGAGCCATAAGGCAAAGCTCTCAATTTACCGGTCGATCTATGTTCCTACCCTCACCTATGGTCATGAGCTATGGGTAGTGACCGAAAGAACGAGATCGCAAATACAAGCGGCTGAAATGAGTTTCCTCCGCAGGGTGTCTGGGCTCTCCCTTAAAGATAAGGTGAGAAGCTCAGTCATCCGGGAGGGGCTCAGAGTAGAGCCGCTGCTCCTCCGCATCGAGAGGAGTCAGATGAGGTGGCTCGGGCATCTGATCAGGATGCCTCCTGGACGCCTCCCTGGTGAGGTGTTCCGGGCACATCCAACCGGGAGGAGGCCCCAGAGAAGACCCAGGACACACTGGAGGGACTATGTCTCCCGGCTGGCCTGGGAACGCCTCGGGATTCTCCCGGAAGAGCTAGAAGAAGTGGCCGGGGAGAGGGAAGTCTGGGCATCAATGCTCAAGCTGCTGCCCCCGCGACCCGACCTCGGATAAGCGGAAGAGGATGGATGGATGGATGGATGGCCACATTTTAGGAGTGTGTTATAGACCACCCAATGCAGACAATAATTTATATCTTTTTGGTAATATTAAAAAGGCAAGTTTACAGGGGGATATTTTAGTCATGGGGAACTTTAGCTACCTGAATATTAACTGGAATAATCTTGCAGATAGTGGAGCAGAAGAGTTTTTAGAAGTAATCGACTGTTTTTTAATACAGTTATGTTAAAGCACCAAAGTGGGGTGAAGTCTGTCTGGAGTTAGTATTTTGTAATAATAAGGGTAGAATTGAGGATGTTGAGGTGATTGAACCACTATGGTCAAGGGACCATAATATAATACAGTTTTCAGTGTTATGGATGAGTGCAGATACAAAGACTAAAACTGTTAAGTTTAACTTTGACAGGGAAAATTTTGAGCAGATGTGCAAAGTCTAAGGAAGATAGACAGAGATAAGCTTTTAAGTGCTGAGACATTCAAGGAGCAGTGGAACAGGATTAAAAATGTTTTACATATAATACAGAACAGGTACAAAAAAACTCAGCAGTGGCTTAAATAAAGAGTTGAAAAAGCAGCTGTATGAAGCATATAGCTGCTGGTGAGTAAAGCAGGATAAAGCATGGATCAAACTCGTGCCAAAAGAAATCTCTCAGTCCAAAAGTTTGTTTTAAAACGTTTAGTGAAAATTCAAAGCAAACAGTTCACACAAAAATTAAGAAAAATGATGTTACAAACGTAGAGTAAAAAATTGGAAAAAAAACGCTCTTATTACTATTATACTATTGGCCATGTTAAGGCACGGTTTAAACCATGTGCCATCCATGCCTTAACTCTCGGCAAAGCAAGTCACTAACTGAGATGAATCTATAGTCAGAGAGACAAGAAATAGTTAGAACAGGGGTCTCCGACTCCAGTCCTGGAGAGCTACTGTGGCTGCAGGTTTTCATTCTAACCCTTTTCTTAATTAGTGACCAGATTTTGCTGCTGATTAACTCTTTACCTTAAGTTTTATTGATGCACAACTTAAGACTCAGGCCCCTTAATTATTTCTTTTTTCCTTAATTTGCAACTAAACAATATTCTGACACAAAATGTACCACTCATATAAACAACAACCTGCGTCCATCACACAATAACTGAAAATAAAGAAAGGCGAAGGCCTCAGTAATGTTGATCTGCTGAGGTCCACAAAACATTTTGACAGCGCTCTTAGAAAATCAACAGTTTTGAAATGTCTGCTGTGGCAGAATAAGCACCATGGAGTTAAATAATTAGTTTAATTAGCAACGAGAATTGGCTTCAAATTAAGAAACTGAATGAAGTGAAGTTGGTTGGAGTTTGAGGCCCCAACTTAGTTGCCCATCTGTTGGCTCACTTCCATATCAAATTTATATTTAGGTGCCATTTAAGGAAAAAAGAATCAATTCAGCGGTCAGAGTTTAAAGAAAAGTCAATTAAAATAAAGGGAAATAGTTAATTAGCAGCAAAAACTGGTCACTAATTAAGAAAAGAGTTAGAATGAAAACTTGCAGCCACAGTAGCTCTCCAGGACTGGAGTTGGGAGACCTCAGAGTTAGAATATACCAATTCAATTCAGCATTTGGGGATTATAAGAACTTCCCATAGACTGTACACTAATATATAGGCAAACATTTAATATAACTTATATAACTAGCAAATGGCTCTTACAAGACATATAAGACTATTAACACCAATGTGAATTGTAGGCTGTATGAGAACATAAGGGCAACCATTAAGAAGGTGTGGCGGACGGCTGGGGGTCCTGCCCAGCCGGGACGCCTGGAGGGATGGGAGAGGAGCAATACCTTCCCCAGGCCATGAGAGGACAGCCACCAGGGGGTGCTCGGACAATTATGGAGCCCTGGAAGGTAGCACTTTCGCCACACCAGGGAGTGCTGCCGGAAGAAGAGTCCAGGTACGCCCGGAGTGCTTCAGGGTGCAAGAGCAGCACTTCCGCCACACCAGGCGTGTGAACTGTGATTTCTCAGTTTTTTTATTTTTAATAAATTTGCAAAAACCTCAAGTAAACTTTTTTCACGTTGTCATTATGAGGTGTTATGTGTAGAATTCTGAGGAAAAAAGTGAATTTAATCCATTTTGGAATAAGGCTGTAACATAACAAAATGTGGAAAAAGTGATGTGCTGTGAATACTTTCCGGATGCACTGTATAAACCCTTGATGCATACTTTTAGGAAGTCACTGCACACTAGGGAAATTCCAAAGGACTGGAAAATGGCAAATATTATCCTGTTTTATGAAAATGGTGTCTTTGCAGATCCATGCAACTATAGTTCAGTAAGCTTAACGTGTATCACAGGTAAATTAATGGGAGGCATTATTAAGGATAAGACTTTGCAACACATGGCAAGAACAGTAGTTTTACTGAGGAGCATTCATTGGTTCAGAAAAGGGAGGTCATGATTTACCAACATGCTGGAATTCTATGAGGAAGCAACAAAAGAATATGATCAAAGTGGTGCATATGATATTAGTTTTCTTGACTTTCAGAAAGAATTTGATAACGTGCCACATGAGAGGTTGTGCTTCAGACTAAAAGAAGTGGGAATTCAGGGTGTTGTTTGTGGATGGATGCAAAATTGGCTTAGCCACAGGAAGCAGAGGGTTATGTTGCAAACCAATCAGAATTGGCTGACGTTAAGAGTGGTGTTCCACAGGGGTTAGAGCTAGGGCTGCTGCTATTTTTAATATATATAAATGATTTGGACTGGAAGATTGTTGCAAGCTCAGAAGGGATTGTGGCCAAAGAGCTGAGCCCAACTAGTGAGACACAGAGCCCAAGGGCAAATTTCCATCACTCCTGTGCTGTTTGGAGTGTGGAAATTTGGAGCTCAGCATTCCCAACTGCCCCTGTCTGGATGAGCTGATGCACTGTAGTTGGACATTTCAATTATTGCTTGCCGATATGTACTTCGATACATAGGGAAACCTGTTGGTATAAATCTGCCTCTTGTGTAATCACCTTTCAAGGGAATAACTGTATGCTTACCATGGAAGTGATTTGAAATCCCCCTTGTCCTGTCATACTAGGGTGGTACTGGTCCTATAGAAACTGCAGAAAGATACAACACCCACCTGTGGTTAAGATGGGCCTTGCTGTGGATGGTGAGAAAAACGTCCCAAGTTGTCTCTACCCCTTATATTATCCTGGCTCAAAGAGGTGCAGACATAGCCACTCCATAGGAGGCAGTTGATGTCTCAATGTCATGTTCTGATGCCTCTACAGAGGACGTTAATGGGATGTCTCACACAAAGACTGCTCCGGAAGATCAATCCAGATCCTCTTTCTGAGTTATGAGTTCAATTTTGGTACTTGGTGTCCTCATTTAAATAGGAACTGTGGAATGATGATTCCCTTACAATGGCTAAAAATGCAGTCATGCTGTAGACCAACAACACACCACATGTCCCATGCCCCAAGGGGCCATATTTTGCATTGAAAAATGATTTCAGCCTGTATTTTGCTCTGTTAATAGTGCAGCACATATGCGGTCTAATCTCGTATTGTAAATAGGTTCAGTTGTCATGCTTCTCAGAAACCTCATGCCAGCAAGAAGTCTCTGTGATGGCACTAGATGGACTGTTACCAGCATTCACTGCAATGTACTAGAGTGTAAAACAATCGCAGCTGCTACCTCACAAACTGTCCATATTCCCCGGATTTCCCTGACCCCATCACGCATACAATTTTCTGTTAGATTGGCCTTTGCAATGACAATTAATAAGGCACAGGGACAAACTTTCAAAAAGATATGCCTGTATTTGCCAAAATCATTTTTCAGTCATGGACAATTGTATGTTGCTCTCTCCAGAGTTCCATCTTTTCATTCACTCACAGTCGTATCCTCAAACCCACCCCATTTGTACAACTGTGTCGTTCAGGAAGTGTTCACCCATCAATAAATAATTATGCGGCGTATGCTACGCTGCGGGTTGGCTAGTAGTAAATATTTTTTGTAAACCAACTACACTTTCTGTTAATGTTAACAATCTCTGTCCACTGACACATTAACTATATGGATTGTAATGGCGTTGGTTATCTCGATCCACCGCTTCCTTTTTTTGTCGAAGGCAGTACCTCTAGCAAACGCATCTACAAGTGACATCTGACTCGAGTGTCCTCTAGCTTTTTCAGTTTTACATGAGGACGTGGAGGGTACCAATCTTAGTTCCATACATTCATGGTACTCCAAAGCACGTTTGCGGATAAGGTGGTGCAACAAATTGCTCGTGTTGCCATCTTCAGCAACAACTTTAGCTCACCAGCATTTGCAGTAAATAGTTGTTTGGTCCACATCCGACCTTTTAAAACCAAAGTATCTCCAGATGACAGACACGGCTCCTTTTTTCGGCAAAAGTTCTTCTGTGTCATCATGTTCAACTTTATCGTCTGCTACAGCTTCAGTTTCGGAATGTTCTCTGTCCATTTTCACCGCTCAGTACCTCCACTAATGCATGTACTCTGTTGCATGCCTGTTTAGCAGTGTAGCAGTGAAAAAGGACCTCCTTAAACAGTTTCCCGCTGCGCCACGATCCGAACGTTATTTAGGCTATTTAAACCGGTGTTGCGGTATAAGAAAACTCCATATCATAACAAAAATAAAAAACGTTTTTTGGTATGAACCAGTATACCTCCCAGCACTATTGTTATTATTATCTATACTAATACTACTACTAATAATAATAATGTATACTACCAAATAGATGAATCAAAATTTGTCAGCAAGTACATCCTCCCAAGAATTTAGTTTGCCACTCTTGTTTTTAGCTCTATCACAGCAAATCATGTGTTCCTATGCTATACAACCTCTAAGTGGGGAGGGGCTTGGTGGATATGGTTTCCAAATGGATGAAAAAAAATTGTAACTCCAGAGCACTACAACATTATAAAAATTTAGATCAGAACAGGCAATTCAGCCCAACAAAACGTATCATTTCTTCCCACTAATCTCTTCCGAAATAGTATCAAGGCTGAAGATCCCTAAAGTCCTGGGGCCTCATGTATAATGCTGTGCGTAGAACTCACACTATAACATAGCATAAGCACAAAAGCTGGAATGTGCGTACACACAGAAAAATTCAGATGCAGGAATCTGTACGTACGCAAACTTTCACATTCTTCCACTACATAAATCCCGATCAGCGTGAAAAGTAACGCACGTGCACGCGCCTTCTGTCCCGCCCCAACTCGTCCCAGAATTACGCCTCTTTGAATATGCAAATGAATATAAATAGCTCTTAAGCTCAGCCTTCTGTGAAAAGACATTGGGAAAAGTACGGGGGAAAATATAAGAATTTCAGCGAATACCAAGTGAAGGCAAAGGAAAAACGTACTATTTGTTGGTTTAAACAGTGATATAAACAACAAAAGGAAGTTGATCAAGTGACAGAGTGTCGGAGAAACTCGAAAGCTTAAGTTCACAAAGTTGCACAGTGCCCGAAATAAAAAAAGAAGTCACATATCAAAGTCGCCGTGTAAATGCGAGCTGTAGCCCACCGTCTGAGTGTCATATGAAAGCTTATTAGGGTACAGACAAAAAAAATAGGCACACAGTAGGAAAAAAGCACGAAATGTCAACTTTAATCTCGAAATTTCCACTTTAATCACGTAGTTTATTTTGCCATTAAAGTAGAACATCGTAAAGTCCATCTTAAAATCATTTAATTTACTAATTTCTCAAATCCCATCGTAACTAAAGTAGCATGTTAAATGCTTTGTTCTGTATTTGATCTTCTTTGTACTCTGTGTGTGAATCACTGCCTGCTTCTTAAACGGGCTTTCTCTTTCTCCGACAGGACACATAATCCATTGCATTTGTGATATTACAGCTCTCTGAATAATTAAAATACTGAGATGTATACGTTATATCTTTTTCATGATGATAGGAGTAAAAGCATGTTATTAAACATGGGAACACAGTGGTGCAGCGTTTGTTTCTGTCTCACGCAAGAGGCTTGCTGTGCTATGCGCGACCTTTGATGAAATAATTTATTACAGAAGTACTGTCTCTTTCAAACAGTACTAACCTCCAATTCCTGTCCTTACTTTTCTTTCTCCAAATACCTAATCGCCACACAATCAGCTCTGTAATAGACGTTAAGCCATCTGTAAGCTTAGAATGCCGATTCTTCAAAACTTTTAAGGAACATTGAAATATCTTCGTAGTACATGTTTAATTATTCTATCCATCTATCCTTCCAGTGTCGTGTCAGCACCAGCAAAAATACAACGCAATGCAGGAACAATCCCTGAACTAGCTAGTGCTGCGGCGCCGTGTTCTCACATGTTTAATTATTAACAATACAGATTATTTAAATGAAGTTAAAGTTTTATCTGTATAATATAATCAACATATTTTGCTGCATTTCATCTTAAAAATGATATCGTCATCATATGTAAATAAATACGCGCTTTATAAAGTGGCTCAGGTTTTGCAATATTATAATTGTAGTGCAAGTTTACAGTGGGGTAATTGTACTTATAAGTACAAACAGTTCTACAAGGAGCGTTTGATGGACTGATTGAGTGCGTTTATAGTTCTTGGGATGAAACTTTTTCTGAAACGCGATTTGAAACAGGAAAGGCTTTGAAGCAGTGTCTGCTTCATGCTGTATACCGATAATTCTCTTTCCGATCAGCTGCTGCTGTGATTCCCCACTCAGATACAGTGATATAAATACTCCGAGTGGTGCAGTGAGAGTAATACAGAAAAAGATGATCTGTTGTGGCAACCCTTAACGGGAGCAGCTGAAAGAAGAAGAAGATGCAGTGAGAGTAACAATGCTAAAGCAGTTATGGTATTTGGAATACTATGGCTATTCCCTGGACCATTATATTGCTGCAGGTTAATTACAATCAGATGCATTACACTAATAAACAATATGCAGTTAGTTTCAATGTATTTATAAAGCCGCGTCAGGAATGTGGATCTAAGAAAGAAAGGGTGACCACACAGGAACAGTAGCACTGCTTTGATGCTGGGTCCCGCCAGTCTGCAAAACTGAGCAGAGAAATTGCGTATGCCAGGGTATGAGGTACCCTGGAAATGTGCGTGGCTTTACGCCAAGTTTAGGTTTTATACATCGCGATTTGAGTGTGGAAACGTTCGTACGCAACATTTCTGTGCGTACGCACCGTTTATACATGAGGCCCCTGCTGTCTACCACACTTTTTAGCAACTCCAGGAAACAATTTTGCAACCAATCAGCAAACACTTCTGAACTGTGCAAATACAAGAAAAGTCATGGATTTAATTTAGCAGTTGACGGTACACAAAATGTTTTGTGTTAAAGGAATAGTACATAAGTGCATGGTAAAAAGGGAGGTGGTCATGATTCTTTTATGAAAGAACTCCTGTCAAGTTATGGCTTCTTGCAAGAATAGGTCATCAATAGCAAAGCAGACTATCACACTTGGTGCTATTACAAAACTATATTCACAGATGACCACATTCAGATAAGAGTGCCAATTGTGTGTGTCAAAAATGCACAGTGTTGAAATAAATTAAAAAGGTTAATTATTTACCAACCCTCTTTAAATCGATGAAACTCTCAACAGCATCCAGCTGTTGTACAGGCATCTGGTACACATATACACTATGAGTTCTTCTGTATTTACTTCTGACTAAAAGCACCTTTGTAAAACCTACATATGAGATGGAACCTGAAGTCTGTGATTACCTACTGGTATGTGTGCGGGTTTGTGCGTGTGACCCTTCATCCAGAGCCACTAGAACAGACTCTTGTTTACTATAGCAACTTTGTTCAGAAAGTGAATGGAACTGAAATTGGAAAAATAATTGTTTATCATTTATTGTAATTTATATAAAAGAATTATTTCTGAAAGTTGAGGGTTAATTTCCAAATCAATAAGAAAAGGAGGCTTAGGGTTTTTTTTCATCAATCTTATGGGAAACAATTTTAAACTGACTTTTCTTGTTAAGCCTTCAGTAAGGGATAGAAAGCCTTTGATTATAGATGCATTACAGCAGATTTATGGAGTGAATAAGTAGACCCATTATATTTTGAAGTTGTATACTGTATATGGCTATCTCTTTTTACCTTTATTCCATGACACTGCATTCTAGTGAGACTCTTGGGTTTGGCTTTGAAATTCAAGGTATCCAGACTTTGACAGCACTTTAAAGATGATGGACATTTAATTTTAAATGGGCATCTTCATGAGTGCCATTTGTGCAATTATTTTATTGTAATTTTGCTGTTTGAGCTGAATGTGAAAATGATGTTTGCAATGTTAATTAGACTAAAATAACTTTTTTAAATGTTGGTTCAGATTCAATTGGTTTCCTGTCATCATAAACTGTTATTATTCGAGTGTGCTTGCCTTGTTACACGCCTTACGTCAGCACTTTGGCATAGTTTGTGTAGACAATCTCCTACTCACATTAGTGGAACAAAGTCATCTAATAGTGCCAGTTGTTATTTTAGCTGGATGGGCTGTTACTGTTTTGGAACGTTAGAGGTTATGTGTGGTGGCTTTCATTGTAACCTAATTAATTTGTGTTGGGGTAAAACTCTTTTAATTTTCAGGACTACTTCAGAGGCAAGTAGTGTTTTGTTCGCTAATATTGGACTTTTACAAAAAAATATTATTGGTGTAATAACAACCCTGTTTTTCAAGCAGCAATCTCACTCCTTCAATAAATAAAAGTGCTAGTGGAGTGAAATCCTGTAATAGGTGGGCAGACTCACACCCATTCTGACAAATCTGCAAGTAAATGGATTATTTTAGAAAATGTATACTGTATGTGTTCCTTTTGTCATTTCAATGTGTAAAGGGGTTTCTTTCATCTATAAAGGCAATAACCAAATGCAGAATGCTACTTACGGAATTGTTATATTCTGTACTGTTTGCATGTGGCAACAAATACCATTTTGAAACAAAAATTAGAACATGGCTAACACACTGCGGTTTCATGTTTTTTTTGAGTTACTAGCATGAATGTCAAATAAGGCATTACCTGCATACCACAAGGATTTTTTTATATTATTAACTACATGACATAAATGAAATTATTATTATCATGGTTTTCTACTCATTTTTTGTACATGTTTATACCTGAGTTATTTATTTATTTTGCCCCTTTTCCATGCTGCTGTCCATCTTCTTTGATATCCCCTTCGCTACACATAAACAAATGAAAGTGGCCTTGAATACTGTCATCTAGTGCTGGTAGACATGTGCCAAATTATGCCCCCTTCCTGTTTATAGCAGCAATCTTATTCACACAAAAGTGCAAAGCTTTAGACATACTTCTGGAGTAGAAAACCAAGCAGAATTATGATCTTAAGTAAGTTTATTAATAACAGGAAAGAAATCTGTGTGGTTTCTATTGCTAAACATAACCATGTCCAAACTGTGTTCTTCTAGAGATGTATACTTTCTTGCATGCTGGGTGCTGTAGCTCACTGCACTCTAGATATCCTTGAGAATGAAACTTTAAAATTTACAAATAAAAGGATGAAGGAAAACTTAATCATATGTAATTTAGTGTGAGCTAAGTTATCCCGAGTAAAACATAGTAAGGCATGCTAGTTTATTATCAGCTATAGCAGTAAATCAGTCTGCGACAGAGACACCACATATCATGCAGGACCTTACTTGGATTTATTGGTAAAACATTTCAAAAGAAATGTAGTATGTTTACTGTAAATATCACCGGGGGGTAGGGAAATAAAGTAGCATTGTTATTCAAAACGTCTGCATCAATGAAAAATAAATTTGTGTCCTACTGATCTGTAGCACACACTAAATTTTAAAAAGTCCTTGAATATGAGTATGGAAATTAATCAGCTGTGTGAGGTCAAGCTATTGTGACAAGTGCTGCAAATTGCCTGTAATAGTGCATTCAAGTGGATCAATATGAATATTAAAATTATCCAGCAATATAAATGAAGATGCAATAAAGCTTAGTGGTGTAAACTGAGTTTAAGAGGATGATAAACTAGCTGAAAAAGAACAGGACATGGACCACTCATTATAAAGGCCAGATTGTTATATCAGATAATATAGTATGACCCAGAATTGCCTTAATAACAGGTTTATAATTTCATTGGTTCATTATTGGCACTTGTGCAGAGTACACTTAAATTTTTACTTGCATATGTAATTTAACCTGTAACATGTTTCTATTCTCTGTTGCCATGATTAGTGAGTGTAATGACATTACCTTGAAACCTCTGTCTTCTTAACTGAAAAAGACACATTTTTCATTAAATATATTGTAGTGCCCTGGGTCCAGGCATAAGACGGACATGTTCCAGTTCAGAAAGGGAGAAGCTACCTGGAAAATCTGGGCCATAAAAGGAACTTCATGAGCGGTATGAAGGGTGGTGTGTAGAGACAACACTTAAAGAGCACTTCTTATGGGTCTCCCCTGCTGTAAAGCAAAAGTGCTAAAAACATTCCTCCATCTCATGCACACCAGCTCATTAGAATATATTTTACAATAACCACTAGAGGTGGGGAAAAAATGAACATTTTTGGCATTTGTCGTGCCTTTTATAAGTATGAAAATAAGAAATGTATTATTAACATCAATAAATAACTAAAAAGGAACTATGGTTTTTGAGACTAGAAGGTCTGAAGCAATGTTTAACTGAGTAAGAGGTGTCAAAATAATGACCCACACATAGCCATCTCTCCTATCCAAATTGGAGTAGGCAATGAATTGCAAATAAATTTAGTTCACTTCAGTGTATGAATGATAGGCAAAATGCAGGGGGTGTTTTTGTCTGGGTGGTTGAGTACATGCCTTTCCAGGCATTTCACAGTTAGAAAAGCCATTCAGTGCACAGGGTTATTTTCCTTCTGTACTGCAACCAGGTAGGATACTTTGCACAGCTAAGAATTCCACATAACTGATTTAACCCCTACATTGAACACCTTAGGGCTCATAGCATTGAAACCTGTAGTTGTGTCATTGTGAACTACTACCCCTACATATTTTAAGATCTGGTCAGCACTGATGAACAGATTATATTGTGGAAAATGGGTCATCTATATCTTTGAGAGTGTGCACCATGGGTGAAAAGATGTTTGGGTAGGGAGGGAGCAAGCATTAATGAAAGCAGTAAGGGCATTTGGGGTTGACAGGATTGAAGAACTAAGTAGATGTTGGGGACACACAGCACTGAGATGATATTGAAGGCTAAGTGGAGACTGAGGTTAAAGAAATGATAGGGAGGTATAAAAAAGTTTGAGTGAAATATTTTGAGAGATTGTTGTGTACCTGCACTGGCTGTCCACCTGTCTTCTATAGCACATAATACTAACAATAATAACATTTATTTATATAGCACATTTTCATTAAAGCAATGTAGCTAAAAGTGCTTTCCTAGATGTCATAATGAAAGTTAGAAGAAAAGAAAAACAAATAAGATTGGGCAAGAATATTAATAAGTAATAAAGAAATAAACAAATCTATACAGTCTTATAAAAAAGATAGATATCTAGTAGAAGAGTAGCATTCTTATGTACAGTACAATATCATGATGAAGGCCTTTAAAGATGAGTCCAGTTATGAGTTATGCTGGAGAAAAAAAAACTAAATCTGCAGGAATTCCAAGGCCAAAAGATTACCCAGTCCCTATTGGACATGCAAGTTAACATAAATGTTCTTAAGTCATTTTAGGCTTCATCTTAGAGAATTCAATGAAGTCAGTCTCATGGACAGCTGTGGCATCTGCCTTCATTTCAGCATCGCATGGGGCTTTAAGATGCCTTGATCAGGTGTTTGTGGTGCAAAACTCCTGCACAGAAGAACCAGAAAAGACAGAGAAAAGTATAGATTAGTAAAGATTGCAAATCCGTGGAGAATATGGTAATTCTATACCTTTATTCTGTTAAGATTGCAACTAAAATATCCTGTAGCTACAAGAAGCCAAATTAAAATAATGAGTTTTTAGCAGTTTTTTTTATGTTCTTAAGTATTAGCCTGGTGAATTTCTGTTGGTAAAGATTTTCAGATTTTATAACAGCAAAAGATCGCCTCAATATTAATTTTAAGCTTGTCACTTGGAGTTATAAGCAGACCAACATTAGAAGATCTAAGGTTATGACTTGAAGTGTAGGCGGACAGGCATTCTAAAATGTAGGAAGGGACAAGATTATACACCACTAGGGGAGGTATATCCACCCAGCGCTTATGGCAGCCCAACAACCCCTCAATAGCCCATTTCGCTTTCTTTCGGTCCACAGGTATTTTCCAACACATTCAAAACTGTGGCCCCAAGATTTTGCATATTTATAACAAATGCTAAAACTATTGGAAAGTGTCATCTACACAAGATGAATGGTATTCAACTTTTTAAAGTATCACAGGTATCTAAGTTAATTTGCAGAAGGTCTTCCCTTGCAAGTGACCCGACATTTGCGCGATTGACATATGAGCGCCGACAAAATAGCGCCGATTAAAACGCGGCGTCAAAATCGCGCAGACAAAATCGCGATGACTAGTTTAATGCATGTATAATAATGTTTATTTTAGAAGTCAATATTATGAGACACGGCACGCAGATACTCCTTAAGATCACGCCCTGCATATGTAGGAAGAATTGCAGCAAGACGTCTTGATAGTATTATTCAATTGATTTCTTCTGACTGCATTATAACCTAGCACATAATGCGTACATAATGCACACGTATGCGTCCCACTCTCTTGGCCTCTCTCGCGATTTTGTGGCGCGCATTTGTCCAAAACCAGTTAGTGATTTTGTCGGCGCTCATTTGTCTGTCGCGGTTTTGTCGGCGCTCATATGTCTATCGCGCTTTTGTCGGTGAACCCTTCTGCAAGATCACCAGTCATGATTTTGCTAACAATTGAATGTTTATGCACTTTTACAATTCATAAGTGTGTGGCAATACATAGGCCTTATTTGTCGACTGCTAACACACACCTGAACTAATTACTGTTCTTAGCAGAGCAGATGTATATAAGGTATTTTGTTTAATGCAGGCGAGTTACATTGGTTATATTGACATGAGAGTATCATTGAATTCTCATAATGAAGCCGAAATAAATGGTATACATATATATATACTATATGACATATGGTTTTTAATAAAATGAGTGTTGCATGAAAACATCACATGAAAAGGTTACATGAAAACATAACGCAATTTCGCTCAATTTTCTATATACATAGAGTAGTAGTATTTTAAAGTCAAATTTTAAATGACACTGGTAACCAATGTAATAATGCTAAAATTGGTGAGATGTGCACAAATTTTCTTTTTCTAGTCTAGATTCTTGCTGCAGCATTCTGCACTACAGTAATCCCTCGCTACTTCGCGGTTCACTTTTCGCGGAATCACGACTTCGCGGGTTTTTAAATACAAGTGATTGCCCGCCTATCGCGGAAGTTATGTTCCAGACCCATCAGCAACAGGAGAAAATCTGCGATATAGAAAGACCATATAAATAAACATTTTTATAGTTTAAGCCTTAAAATACCCATCCTACATGCTTTAAACACATGCAAACTTATAAAACACACTTTGTTAACACATATGATATGTGGATGTCGGGCTAAGGATATGAGTAACATCTCACTATTATAAAACATTTTAACTTCACGCAAGACAAGACAGTTAGACAGGAAAATTGGCTTTTAAATTACTGACACGCAGAGCGACAAGCAGCACAAAGCCAGCACAAAGTCCACTTCTCCTTAGCGTTCATTCAGCTCCCCACCCCCTTGACAATGCGAAGTGGCAGGAGCGTACTGCGCTTCGGGGAGGGGGAGTTTGAGCGAAGGTGCGTTCAGCTCTCACACACCCACATACACACACACACACTCCTCGCACAGAGCGACACGCAGGCATTTTGGCAGAAGCAGCACAAAGTCCATTTCTGCTCAGCGTGAGTTCAGCTGCCCCCCTTCACAAAGCGAGTGCTGACACATTGACGTCTGATCGCTGCGTGCAGTGTTGGTCTGAGGTGTTTAAGAATGTAGAAAGTGTTTAAGAGCATAGGAAGTGTTTATAAGATCGTGGGATAGGTTAACAAGAGAGTGAGAAAGGTTTATAAGAGTGTGGGAAGGGTTTATAAAGCCTTAAAATATGTATAAATAATAAAATAAATATAGGTCGGTACTTCGCAGATTTTCACCTATCGCGGGGGGGGGGGGGGGGGGGGGGGGATCTAGAACGTAACCCCCGCGATAGGTGAGGGAGTACTGTAATCGCAATGGAACAGTAACCATACAATTCCACTAATTTCATATATTATTATGTTGTACTTTGTACATCATTGTTGTACCGCAAGACTTTTTGCAGCACTTAACCTCCTATAACTCCCTCTGGACTTTCTTTAACCCAACTTTATAACGTGTTTGAAAGGTTCTGTTTGTGATGTATTGTTGAACTTCTAAGTGATTAGTGATTATTAAAGCAGGTCACCCATTCAGTGGCGATGGTGATATGAATGCATAAACGCTGATGTAGTGAGTACGGTGAATATTTTAAGGGAACTGTTCCAAAAGCAAAACAAAGGGGAAAAGGTGAGAACGGACTTTATCGTTGCACAAAGGCATTTGTCTTACAGCCCCCCTCCCCCCCCTGTGTCTGGATGGGAGTTCCTCATAGATCTGCAATCAAGTGTACATATTCGTGTCCTTACGCCCAGCACTGCAGTGAATTTGACAGTTCTATTTAAATTTAAATTACGCATTCATGTAGCCCTGCGTCCAGTCGTTCACAATTTCGCGTGTCCAGGTCAACGATCGCGGGGAGCAGGAACCCATCTCGGCAGAATCTGCTGCGTATTAGGAACTTATCATAAGTCGGGATGCCACTCTGTGGAAGTCAAGATGTTTAGGAAAAGTATATTGTGCCCTGATCAGTTACAGTAAGTGAGTCTTCCAACTAAACGCGTCACGTAAATAGAAGAGCCGCTGAAACAATGGACGGTGGGTCTGTTGGTTTAATGGAAGTTCATTCGTGCATATGTTGATGTGGGTTTGCTGACTGAAATCGAAAGGTGAACACGTGGGTTCACTGTTACCCACATACGTGGAAATTAAAACAATAAATGAATTGTAAAAATGCATGGTGTGTCTGTTATTTAAGAAAGAATTTGGCACTGTTTGAAATATGCAAAACCAAGAAAATCTGAAAATATTCTTTGAACATCGGGAGCATGATACAGTGATAGTGATGTAAAGGTCAAACAAAAATACCGAGAGTGCCCAACATAGGCCAGCTTTTATTTTGAAAGCCATAAGTTTACCTGGCATAGTAAGTAAAAAGAAAAACGTTAAACAAAACGACAGTAGAAAGAAGGTGCCTGTTGTAGCGAGCCACAATATCCTGATCAAAACCTAAATAATATTTTTATCACGCCTCTGAATTAAGCAATCAGTCCAAAGCGTAATAAAGTGTTTTTTTCTGCGATTTCATGACAATATTTCAGATTAGTCTTGCTGAATAGCCAGGTCGCGTCAATCGCATCAGCAATTTGGATATTGCATATGTAAGTGTGGGCGTAGCCAACAGACACATTTCCCATCCTCCAAGCTAAATAACCGCTGTAAAGCCGTGGAGATTTTCTGGTGCAGGAGGGGGAAGGGAGTGAACGTGTATGAGAGAAAGAGACAGAGAAAGAAGGGACTGAGGTGTTGTCAGCAATATGAAGGGGAGTGTAGTTTCTTAATTCTGCAGGCAAAACCGCTGGATTACAGTTATAGGGCAAATCATTGGATATCAAGGCAAATAGTCATTTTTTTCCAGTGTGTATTTCACTGGCCTCGATGAAGGTGTTTTATTCTTTTTGATGGGCTCACTTATGCAGCAGACAGTTCGACATTGTATGCCGTACCAGCGCAGAGGTTGTCTCCGAGATCAGTCCAAATCCTGCAAGCTGCGATGCGCAGCCACCCGCACAAAAGAGCGCACATACCCGCTACGCTATGCTTTCAATGGCTGCTTCTAACCATACAGGTAAGATGCATCTGACCGGCGCCCAATGACACTCTTCCACGATGAGCACTGCGGAGGAGACTGACTAAAAGCCGGGTACCGCTGGTTTTAGCTAGCACTTGTTAGCTGAGTTCCTATCGGAACTAATTTACATGTCGAGGGATGGGTCAGCTGGACGTCTTTTTATTAGGGTGACAAAGAACGGACCTAGTATTTTGAACTTTGTGAAAAACAAAATTATAGTCAACGCGCTTGATAGAGCTTTTTGTATTTGGAGCCCTAATGTGGTTGCATGCATGTGAATTTCTCGCCGTGGTTTTCAACCATAAATAATATTCACAAATCAAACTCGCTTGACTAAAATCACGGCATTTGAGAGCTGATGTCGCGAGATCTAAAGCTCCTAAATGGTGCCTGATGCTGCTGTTCGGGGCATCAAAGAGGCTGATTTAACGCGTGAACCTCTACTTTAAGTTCTTTTAAGTCCTTCACTGACATTTAAAAAAAAATCGCGTGGAATGTCATTCAATATCTGGATCCATTTTGTGCAGTTCTCTACGTAATTTAAGATTTTAATCTAGATTGTAAATATGTTTGTAAATTGTGTTTGTTGATATTTCATCAAAGGTTGTACTGCTTTATATCTGCCCTACTTGTTTATTAACTGGTGTACTGAATCATGTAAGATTGTGGAGAATGTGTGACTTGTTGTCTGCATATAATTGTCAAATGTTGTTGAATATTCAATTAGAGAAATTTTAATCAAAATGTGAAAAGTTCTTTATTAATGTTATGAAGAAGAAAATCTGCATTTTTAGTTTCTGATCACACAATTCAGCAAATGATCCTGTATAAAAAGTGGCATTCAGCACATTGGTTGAGACTTATGCCTTTCATACTGTTCTTTTCTTATTTAGCAAGGATAGTTGTTTCTTTAACAGATTTTTGCCCAGGAGCAGTACAAACAGGCATGTGTTTTGTGTTTACATATATGTCCTGTGATGGACAGGCATATCTTTCAGTTCTTAATCATGTGTTTTTTGTCTAGAGTTTTGGTGATGAATGACTGAGGCTCTTTGAAATCTTTTAAATCACTGTTGATAAACACATCAATGTATTAGGCACCACATTATATGTTTACTGTAACTCAGTACTTTACAGAAGAATGCTCGGGATTTTACTTCTTCACTGCTGCAAAGCCAAATGTTAATTTTCATTTGGAAAACTGCATCCAGTACATGGTTGTAGTTCATAATATTGTCAACCTTTGGTTTTGAAGTGTTGTAAATTGTGTAAAATACTTTGAACATTTTTTTATGTTGTAAAATTGCTGTTTATTATCTCTTAGTTTGATTTGATCAGATTTGTAGTGTTGTGATGCTGAAGGTTATACATGCTGTATGAGTGTCCGGCAATACTTGTTCTTAATGCCAGATGTGTGAATTACAGGACACATTCATCCATCCATTTTCTAACCCGCTGAATCCGAACACAGGGTCACGGGGGTCTGCTGGAGCCAATCCCAGCCAACACAGGGCACAAGGCAGGAAACAATCCCGGGCAGGGTGCCAACCCACTGCAGGACACACACAAACACACCAAGCACACACTAGGGCCAATTTAGAATCGCCGATCCACCTGGAAGCGAACCCGGGTCTCCTAACTGCGAGGCAGCAGCGCTACCACAGCGCCACTGTGTCGCCCAGGACTCATTTAGATAAACACAAAACCAAGTGAGTGTCTACGATCAAACTTGTATTAAATAACTTTGAGCACCAGGATAAAGGTCAAGTGAAGACTACATTTCAGATACAGATTTAGTAATAGGTCTGATACACCGTATTACCATAAACCAGTGCCATTTCATGGACACCTGTGTTTTCTCATTTCCCTAATACTCAGAATTTAAAGTTGTTGTTTACAGAAAAATAACATTTCTCTATATCAATACAAGTATCATTTTTGTCAGTGATTAAAATAATATACTGATTTGACCTATTGACTCCTATGTATTTTAACAGAAAGATTATCATTAAAAAATAAATAAAACCTTGTGTCAAATGCTGTGGAGATAGGTTCTGGGTCTCCACAACACTAGGTTCAAATAGTCATTAAAATCCCTTGGCTTGGTGGGTTTCAGAAGTGCACTCCATAGACTTTAACTTGAGGCGCAAATGTTAAAAATTTTGTTATTAGATAGGGAAAATGTTGAAGTAAACTGAGAAACAGGACCATACAATCCAAACCATTCTCACAACTATTCAACAGAGTGCTTTGATTAGTTGCAGCAAATACTTTTACTTGGAAATGCAACTTTACATACTTATCTAAATTAGTTTCATACTCATTTGCAATAGTATAAGAATGTGTGCAATGCAGTGCTTAGTACTGCAGTCTTACAGATCTGGGGATCTGGATTGGCAAGTGTGAAAGATTGTCTGTTCTCCCACAGTGTTCACTGGGTTTCCTTATACCCTCATTTATTCCAAAAGCACACATGTTAAGTCTATTGATGACTGAAAAGACCTGGTATAAACAAATGTGTTTGTGCATGTTGGAATACACTGTGATGGGTAATTTGTTCTGCATGGTGCTAACATTTTAAGCTTTGGGCTTGGGCATAATGGCAGAAAGTCTCCAATAAATTCAGGAAAAATTCTTAGTATAGTTTGTGTAGAATCAAATTCTTAAATTATTCTAATAGGCATTGTGATAGCTAGAAAAACACACACTTGACTTGAATTTACCACTGGCCATACTTTTTAAAAATAATTCAGAAACTCAAAGGTGTTTGCATGCTATTCAGGTATTGGAAGAAATAAAAATTAATAAATTAAGTTTAATTGGTCAATTTTTTGACAGAAATGTCTTGAGTGGAGCTGGCATGCTCTCACTGTGTTTTTGTGGGTTTCCTTTATGTAGCCAGATTTCTTTCAGAATCCAATGATATATTGCTGATTTGACCTGGCATGTGCATTATGGTAGGAGTGGGCATAATGTATTGTACTGGCACCTCATCCTTGCTCATGTCTTAGGTCCTTTGCTGTTGGAATAGGCATTGGTTCCCTATCACACTCTATAGGCAAAGGAAAGCTCAGAAAATGGGTAGATGGAAAATGGCTGCTGCACCGTATAATGCCCCTTTCTAGTCATCAGTTTCTTTCCTGAATATAACAGAATATTTCCCCTTCTATTGTTTCTCAGCAGTGAACTTAATGATGTAATAACACACAATTTTGATATCAGTTCCAGGCAAGTCTTCAGTTCTAATGACAGTAATTACAAAACAGAAATTCATAAATCCACTGAAACCTGTTGTGTTAAGTGACAGAAGAGGAAGTGAATGCAGGAAAAGAAATAAAAGGCTAGTAGCTGGACCTTAATAAACAGTACTTTAGTTATAGGTGGCCTTAAAGAAACTGTAGTTTTTATTAATCTTTTTGTTGACACAGCTGGTGTATCGCTTAATTGAGTGTTGGGTGTTCATTGAGAATTTCAGTGTACATGGGACCCCTTTTATCATTTTGCCATGAAAAGGACTGTGGCAGGTGGCCAGCCTTATTAAAAGACAGTATGTGGCTGGTGTCTTTGTGTGTCTTGTTGCTTTTGTTCATTGGACATTCTAGCCCTTACATCAGCCTTTCTTTGTCGTTTTTGCTATCTCTGTTCATCAGATATGCTAGGTCTTACTTTCCCCTTTCTGTTTGCTTCTTGTTGCTTTTCTTAATGGGACTCTATTGCCCTTTTTTCTGTATATACAGTGCATCCGGAAAGTATTCACAGCGCATCACTTTTTTCCACATTTTACTATGTTACAGCCTTATTCCAAAATGGATTAAATTCATTTTTTTCCTCAGAATTCTACACACAACACCCCATAATGACAACATGAAAAAAGTTTACTTCAGGTTTTTGCAAATTTATTAAAAATAAAAAAACTGAGAAATCACATGTACATAAGTATTCACAGCCTACTGTATGCTCAATACTTTGTCGATGCACCTTTGGCAGCAATTACAGCCTCAAGTCTTTTTGAATATGATGCCACAAGCTTGGCACACCTTTCCTTGGCCAGTTTGCCCATTCCTCTTTGCAGCACCTCTCAAACTCCATCAGGTTGGATGGGAAGCGTCGGTGCACAGCCATTTTAAGATCTCTCCAGAGATGTTCAATCGGATTCAAGTCTGGGCTCTGGCTGGGCCACTCAAGGACATTCACAGAGTTGTCCTGAAGCCACTCCTTTGATATCTTGGCTGTGTGCTTAGGGTCGTTGTCCTGCTGAAAGATGAACCATCGCCCCAGTCTGAGGTCAAGAGCGCTCTGGAGCAGGTTTTCATCCAGAATGTCTCTGTACATTGCTGCAGTCATCTTTCCCTTTATCCTGACTTGTCTCCCAGTCTCTGCCGCTGAAAAACATCCCCACAGCATGATGCTGCCACCACCATGCTTCACTGTAGGAATGGTATTGGCCTGGTGATGAGCTGTGCCTGGTTTCCTCCAAACGTGACGCCTGGCATTCACACCAAAGAGTTCAATCTTTGTCTCATCAGACCAGAGAATTTTCTTTCTCATGGTCTGAGAGTATCTTCAGGTGCCTTTTGGCAAACTCCAGGCGGGCTTTTTACTAAGGAGTGGCTTCCGTCTGGCCACTCTACCATACAGGGCTGATTGGTGGATTGCTGCAGAGATGGTTGTCCTTCTGGAAGGTTCTCCTCTCTCCACAGAGGACCTCTGGAGCTCTGACAGAGTAACCATCGGGTTCTTGGTCACCTCCTTGACTAAGGCCCTTCTCCCCCGATTGCTCAGCTTAGATGGCCTGCCAGCTCTAGGAAGAGTCCTGGTGGCTTCGAACTTCTTCCACTTACGGATGATGAAGGCCACTGTGCTCATTGGGACCTTCAAAGCAGCAGAAATTTTTCTGTAACCTTCCCCAGATTTGTGCCTCGAGACAATCCTGTCTCTGAGGTCTACAGACAATTCCTTTGACTTCATGCTTGGTTTGTGCTCTGACATGAACTGTCAACTGTGGGACCTTATATAGACAGGTGTGTGCCTTTCCAAATCATGTCCAATCAACTGAATTTACCACAGGTGGACTCCATTTAAGCTGCAGAAACATCTCAAGGATGATCAGGGGAAACAGGATGCACCTGAGCTCAATTTTGAGCTTCATGGCAAAGGCTGTGAATACTTATGTACATGGGCTTTCTCAATATTTTTATTTTTAATAAATTTGCAAAAATCTCAAGTAAACTTTTATCATGTTGTCATTATGGGGTGTTGTGCGTAGAATTCTGAGGAAAAAAATGAATTTTATCCATTTTGGAGTAAGGCTGTAACATAACAAAATGTGGAAAAAGTGATGCGCTGTGAATACTTTCCGGATGCACTGTATATATAAAATGAATTGAAAATTTGACTCCTTATATGTAATATCACATTCTAAGTCTGTATAGATGGGTGTGATTAAATATGGTCACAACAGCAGTGGAAATGGGTTTTTTGGGATTAAATTAATTTTTATGGCAAAGAGGGACTTTGCAATTAATTGCAATTCATCTGATTACTCTTCATAAAATTCTGGAATATATGCAAATTGCCATCATAAAAACTGAGGCAGCAAACTTTGTGAAAATTAATATTTGTGTCATTCTCAAAACTTTTGGCCATGACTGTACAGCATTAAAGATAAGAACTCATTGATATTGTGTATCGTCTCCAGGAAAATATCCTCACCATAGAAGTTTTTATTAAAGAGCTACCTCTTACCTAATTTTATTAAAACAACCACTGCTATTAGTGAGAGACTTACACTAAATCAATTTATGCACTTTTGTCAAAAAAGTTTATTTTCTGTTCTATAGCACCAAGTAAAATGGTGTGAGCAACATCGATATCTGTCTTTTCATGGCAGTTTAATTTAACTTGTCCAAAAAACTGAAAATTATTGTCTTCAAGTCTGGGTTTCCATAGAAATTCATTATCAAATGGGTAACAAGCAGAAAGTCTCTTAAAATAAATATTGCAGAAATATTGAAGCTTTATCTCTTTTTAAAGTTTTTTTTTCATGGTGAACTTAATGTTTTTAGGTTTTTTTGTATTTGTCTGTTGCAATAGCCAATAGCTATCAGAGTTTTTGCACAAGCTTTCATATTTCATTGGTGTTGTACTGTATGTTCTGTTTGTGTACAAAAAGCTCTATATGGCACTAATATCAGGTCAATGTAATAGTACATTGAAAAGGAAAAATAAATTAAGGCAATTTTTTATGTATAAATGAAAGTATTATATATTTATAAAAGTCAGCTGTGAAACTCTTTAATTCCAGCAAGGAAGAGCAACATATGCACGTAACACCCTACCATCATTATTAGTGCTTTCCTTAAATGAAAATGTTGCTTCAAATATTTCACAGAAGAGCAGTAGTGATAATTTTTTGAACAGCTTGTCTCAACTGATTCCAGCTGCCATTCTGAATGTTACTTCACTACACACTGAGTACAATAAATTTGGAGAGGGGAGGGTTTCACTGATTCGGATGATGGAGCCAAATTTTGTTTGTTTTAAAAGGAGGGCAAATGCTGACATCAAGATAGCCTTTATTAAGTATCATTATGTTTACTTTTAATTAGAGAAAGGAGTATGGAAGGATATTAACTGCATACCAGGAATAGGCTGAATAATTGTTAGACTAACGGGAGGTTCCTTTTGATCTTAGCAGTGTACAGTTAATATGAGGTTCCTACAGAAACTCTTACAATAAATATAGCAGACTGTTAACATGATTTAATGTTTCAGCCTTTAATAGATAACATGTCAGCCTTTGTGAGTCCAAATCAGAGTCCGATCAGAGTCAGAGTACAGTATATATAGTGTATTTAATTTCTAATGATAAAATTGTTTTCATTAAAGTACTCTTAAATATTTAAATTTGAATGAATGAATATATAATTTAGAAATTAGTATGTATATATATATATATATATATATATATATATATATATATATATATATATATATATATATATATATATATATATATATTATATTCACGGCATTCGTAGTCTGTGTCACAATCTGATTGTATGGGTGGTTACCTACCAGGTAACGCTTGTGGTTGGCCAGCAATCTGCTAACATCCGCCACGGTGCCCTCAGTTTGTGAGGAGCAGATCATAGAATGGTTGAAATAGTTTACTGTCAAATAAATGCAAAGAGTACACGACATCGAACCTCGGACGTCAGCATATATATATATATAGATCGATAGACAGATAGATATATGGTTGTATTTATATATATATATAGTTATTTGGGAGTTTGACTGCCTGACATTTGGGAAATTTATTAGGGATTTGCTCATTGTTCATAATTCATGATAAAACAATGAATATTAAAGCAAAAAATATTTACATATTCCTAAGTTTTCACCTCACCCTGGGTGAAAGCTTTGTTGATGCATATTTGATAGCTGATAATGCAATAATATTTTCATAAAAGTATTAGCATTGCAGATTGTCGTGGAGCAGCATCTGCCCATTCCTTACTGCAAAACTTGCACATTCTGTATTTAGTTACGTGTGAACTAGTGATGGATAGCAATTGCCAGGATTTGTCATAGATTTTTGATAGCATTAAAATCAGGATTCCAGCTGGGATGAATGCAAATTTTTCTTGATTTTATTTCACTGCTAAGGTAGAGTTTTGGATCATTATCCTATTTACACACTTATTCTCCAGGTTCAGCTTTCAGTGAAGGCCAGTTTTTTTCCCCAGTATTTCTTTGTATATTGCCTCATTCATCTTCCTGTCAATCCTTATAAACCTTGCAGTTCATGCTGCTGAAGGGAATTCACATGATTCATTTTTTAATATGATGGTTTCCACTTTGTTTTTGTAGTAAATTGTTAAAATGTTTTATTTTTTCCCATTTTATTGAGTATTGGTGCAATGCTTTATAGATCGCACAGGCAAAATTCAATCAAAATCTGCTTTTCTAATGATCGTAAAGAAAATCATAAAAAATAAACATGTTTTGGTGGAACCATTATTAATTTTAATTGAAAATGATTTCAAATATAGATTGAGTGTCATTTAATTTAGTAGTTGACTTACATACAGTAAATATGTTAGCATTTCTGTAATATAGCATTTTACAGTAGACAATAGTTATATTGTACTTACGTAACATGGGCAATTTAAAGAATTATTTTCTAAATGAAAAATTAATTGTAATACTGCTGAATACTGAACTCAAATCTTACTCTGGTCACTGTTTGTGTGTAGTTTTCATGTTCTTGACATGGTTTAGGTTAACTAGTTAATTTATTTTGATGGTGCATTAGAGAGTGTGCCCTGCAATGCCCTGCTGTACTACCTAGATTTGGTTTCTGCATTGAGCTGAGTGTTGCAAGGGTAGACTCAGTCCTCTGCATGACCCTTAATTCAATAAAGTGGTTTTAAAAATGGAAGGATAGGTCATGTTTTTCTGAGTTTTATTTTTCACAGTTGACTCAAAAACAGGTTTTCTACTTAATTCTGCCTCTTGAAGTGGGTTGTTCTTAAAAGTGTTTTGCAGACAAGCAAGCTCAAGCTGCCATGTTACTATTCCTACAAAGGTGAAGTATTGCAAGTGCATTTCAGCCTGACTAAATAAGGAAACATCTTTCAGTTTTTTTATGATGTTAATATATGAGCTGCAATTATAGAAAAACCGTTTGATTTTGACTCCTTACAGATGTGGTCTCTTAAATTATTTCATATTTTTCTGTGCTGGACTTTTTTTTTTTACTTAGCTATGTTTCTTATACAATCCATATTGAATTATGTAGTTATCCACACCTATTCATAATTAAAATAAATGTAGTGAATCCTTTTTTCTTTGACAGTTTGCAGTAGTGGGGCTTGAATCATTTGCCTACTGCCTGTTTTATGTATCATCACAGATGCATTTTCCGTCCTGACTCACCTGACATTTACAATGGTTTTTTTTTTTTTTTAAAGCGCTCTTTACTGAGTGACAAATTCTCAATTAAATTGCAAATACAGTAGAGTCTCGCTTATCTGACATAAACGGGCCGGCAGAATGTCGGATAAGCGAAAATGTCGGATAATGGTAGGTGTTAAGAAAAAGCCTATTAAACGGCAAACTATGTTATAATTTTACACATTACAAGCCTAATACAGTGGAACCTCAGTTCACGAACATCTCTGAACACGTACAAATCGGGTTATGACCAAAAAGATTGCCAAATTTTTGCCTCTATGCACGACCACACACTTGGTATAGGAACAAGCCAGTTTCCCTTTCGGTTTGTGTGCGCCGATGATTTCCGCACGTTTTCAGTCTCTCTCTGTGCATTCCCTGTGCAGCGTTAGGGAGAGAGCACAAGAGAGAGACACAGACAGACACATGCACGCACAAGAGCGAGAGACACACGCACACACACGCGAGAGAGACACATGCACATGCGCGAGAGAAAGAGAGAGATACACACACACGGAGAGAGAAAGAGAGACACACGCGAGAGAGATGCATGCACACGCAAACACACACGCGCACAAACGTGCATGCACGCACACACACACGCGCGCATGAGAGAGACGCACACACACACACACACACGCACGACAGAGAGGGCCAGCCACATAATCCACTGAAATCATGTTTTACAACAAAACAACAGAAAAATTTAACTGAAAAAATGAACTTAGCAACAAAAAATAGACTACGCTCACGCTTGCAACTTGCAGTTCTTGTTGCCGATTGATGAGTTTTTTTTTGTTTTTTTTTGTGGTGGGACGTCGGATAATACAGAATGTTGGATAAGTGAGACTCTACTGTAAAAATAATTACTACATACAGGACTGGTACACAATAAGCACAGATTTGTTAAAACACACAGAGAACAAAGCAGAATCTGATTAAACATCAATGGAAACCAACAATATCTGCCTATTAATAAATTGATGAACTACAGTATGACCAGTTGACAATGAAGTCCAAAACAAAGTCACAGTCCTGGAGGTCTCTGCCAACTGAATGTCTGCCCCTTCCTGGGTTTCCTGTAGTAAAGTCTGTGCTGGATGTCCAATATTATGAGAAAGTCTTTCCATCTGATGATCCCAATGCTCCTTTATCTGAGGTGATATTTCCTCGTGCTGGAGAGCAGTCTGGCAGTAGAGCAGAGGCATTAAGTGCCACATCCAGATACTGAGAAGAGAAACAAAACAGACAAGGGTTAGCAACAGTTTAAAAATATTGTGATACTTATATTTCTGTACAAATGATTAATAATAAACAGAAATGCTGTATGCACAGCTAATCAGCATCTCCAGTCAGGGTATGCTAGGCAAAGATAATTACTTTTTAGCTGGGATTTAAAAGATGAGGCTGAAGCAGGCAGACCACTGTACAGCTTTGGGGTCCTGTAACAATCTTACAGTCTTAAATAGGCCAGCATCTTAAGATCTTAATGATTCCTTTGGTTTGTAAGTAACGATAAGTTAAAAGGAGGATTTTAAAATCAGCCCTAAACTTCATTGGGAACCAGTGTAAGGACTTGAGAACTGAAGTTATGTGTTTGTATTTTCTGGTTCATGCAATAATTTTTGCAGAAGCAGTTTGGATTCACTGAAAGCTGCATAAAAACAATTTTAGTAGCCAGTGAATAATGCATGCAATAGTCAATCCTACTAAAAATAATTGCATGAATTCAAACATTCTTGCACATTTAGAAAACGTCTTAATCTTCCAACATTTTTAAGATGGAAAAAACATGTTTTGGACAGTTTTGTAATGTGTATTTAAAAAAACCTAAATTGCATGCTGTTCAGTAAAACTAACAGTGATTCCAACTGAGTTAAAGAGTGACAGAATGTTGTTGAGGTCAGCATTATTCCCTCCAATAACTAATATTTATGTTTTTTTCTTTATTCAGTGACAAATAGTTCTCATCCATCCAATCCTTTAACTCACTGACACAATTAATTTTGGACAGCATCAGAGAAATGTTATTTGGTCTGAAAGAAAAGTGTAATTGGGTGTCATAAGTGAAAATTAATGTTTTCTAATTATAGTTCCCAATGGAAGCATGTAAAGTGTAAACAGGACTGAAGAGCACTACATTGTGGGGTTTCTAACTCACTGGAAGTGCTGACAGACCATGTGGGCAGATGTTGGGAAGCACTTTATGCGGTGGCTAAAATAAAAGAAGCTGTCTACCTCACTTCAGGGAGTCAGAGTCGGGAGGGAGAGGATGACGCTCGTCTGAGAAGTGGAGGTGGAAGACAGAAGGAAAAGGAAGAAGAAAAGTGCTGTATTGTGCTTCTGCACTGTGCTCGTTGCTGGTGGGAAACTGGGAAAATGTTTCCCACTGAATAAAAACCTTATGTTTTGCTGCACTTGTTTTTTCTGTTAGGTGTTTGGGGAGCTGCTGTGCCCCCTGGTGGTCACAGTGTATAATTATTAAGTGTTCATTAGTAGAACTGCATTTTTCAATTAATCTTTGGCCCTACATAGAAATTTCATGTATTTATTTTCTTTAATGGGAAGAGTGTTTCACTAACATGATGTTCAATACATGCTCATGTTAGCTATCTAGCATTGCCATATTTGCTTTTTGAGTATGATGCTGCCAACACTTCCAAAGAAGTTGTTGAATTTACACACAGCAGCTTTGATTTCTATAACATCAAAAACATTTTCTTCCATCGTTTCTTAACACTGTGTACTGTTCTGTAGACTCCTGACCCATTAATGGAACTTTATGGATATGTTAAACAATGTAGAAAAATCAATTTCAGGTTAACCAGACATGTGTACATGTTTACAATATTTACTTGCTTGGAATAACACAAGCAGAAAATGTAAAGCAGATTTACTGTAGCTGGCATACTTAAGAAAAGCAGCCTTGGTTTCCCCGAATTTACATTAAATTTGCCGGCAATCAGCTCTCGTGTCTCTCTGCATGTTTCTCCTATTAGCCATTCTTACCACTGAGTCTATCCATCTACCTCACGGTGGTTATATTTAACAGCACTGACTGGCTGTTACTAGCTAGCACCATAGCAGTAGCTAGGGTTGTCATAATACTAAATTTCAATCTTTGATAAATGCTTAAAAAAGTTTGATACCATTTCTGATACGCAATCAGCATTTAAGGTAACTCAATAAAACTTTTATTTAAATAAATTGCAGTTCTGTCTGCTTTGAAATCTTAACACTAATGTAAACAAATACTGTAATAGAAATTTGTAAATACTTCAAGTAGTGCAGTCTTTTGTAATAGGTAAGGATAAAGTTCTGTGAAGAATAAAAAGTAAAGAAGTTTAACTCCTCTAAATTTTTTTTTACATTGATGGAGACAAATGCTGTTACTGAGGTAGTACAATGAAATGTTACAAATGTCATTAAGTGTTAATTGAAAACGTATTGCAATCTTTTGTAAACTGTATAGTAAAAATGGTAAAACAAACATTAAATAAAAATTCAAGTAAAGTGGTCATTAATGTAGTCTTTTACAAACAATTGTTCAGAAAAGTAACACACAAACAGATCACTAACAGACTTAAAGACTTTGCATAAAGGCAAACTATGCACATTACAGTTTTGTATAAAAAAATATGCCGTCTTTGTAACTTCCAAATTTTTTGCAAGAAAGACTAGCATGTCAACATGCTCTTCTGTGAAGTTGTGGCATGCTTTTGATGGGCTGCAAATGAGCTCTGACATGCTCTGAAGCACAGCTGGACATATATGAATAGACAGAGGAGTATCACTGTTTATGCTGCTGAGCACTGAACGTTATAGCATTTTACATTTATATAGTAAATGTGTTGAAATATAATTTTAAAATTGCACGTAATAAAATAAAAGTAACACGCTATGGTAGTAGACTTTGTTGAAAGAGTTTAAAAATCGAGGGCGTGACAGAGCTCAAGTGCTAAAAAGTGCTGCCCTGAAGGACCATGGTAAACATAATTGAAAACCCTTGCCTTAAAGCGTTAAACATTTAACTGACTGCAAAATATATTTTAACTTGTAGAAAAAAATAAACAACACATCCCTACTCCAGATGCAACAATTTACAAGTTTATACTTTCTAATTTTTCCATAATTGAGAAAAAAACATACATCTCAGATTTTTTTGTATTGACTCGCTTTCAAATCTTGCATATGGCTTGCATGTATCTTCTGGTTTTCTGTGGCCATTTGCCACAAAGCCAGAGTATTTTCAGACCCTTGCTCCTGCTGCACGCTTTGTCAGTTAGGTGTACTGGTGAAGGCATGGACACTGCTGAAACTGCCTTCTTATTAGCATGTGCGCTGTAACTTGAGCCATGGCGAACTAGAAGTATATTCATAATGTAGGCTATATAATTGATCCCATGAAAAATTAGTATTGAAGACATTAAAAAAAGGTTGTTCTTTGTGCTCTGGCATACTGACTGAGAGTTTGCTCATTTTCATTTCTGTAAAATTTTCATTACCACCTTTTGTATTCGATCAGCAGTCAGCAAGACAGTTAGATGGTGTTAAATTGTAATCACTTTTACTGTATCTTTTTCCAAGTTATTAGGACATATAGTAACAGTTTACATTGCCCTCTAGCTAAGAGCAAAAATAATAATAGTAACAGGAATACTAATTGTGAAAAGTACAAAACAGAACTTTTTAAAATATACATTTTGTTTTATTTTTGAAAACCAATACATTACAATGGCATTTTACTCAATCAAATATATAATAATAACATAACATATTCTAAATTGTCCCTAGTGTGTGCTTGGTGTGTGGGTGTGTTTGTGTGTGTTCTGCGGTAGGTTGGCACCCTGCCCAGGATTGGTTCCTGCCTTGTGCCCTGTGTTGGCTGGGATTGGCTCCAGCAGACCCCTGTGACCCTGCGTTTGGATTCAGCGGGTTGGAAAATGGATGGATGGATATACAACCATTTACTTAAAAATGAATAAAGAGGCAACAAAGAAAAATAGAAATACAAAGATGAAAAATCAAGATTCAACCCATACTCGAGAAAGAGACGAAAGACACAACTTTTTGAGTATGATAGAACAATTAATAGGATAAAAATTCAAAGATAGGCCCAACATCCTTATTCTAAAATAATATTAATGAATCTTTTGTTATTTTAAAAAGTTTTCAACACCTCCCCTAAAAGAGAATTTATTTTCATTCAAATCTGAGATTCTACAGATCACTGCCCCCACTCCCGCCCAAACCAAGCTATAGAAGGTGATTTGAGATTCTTCTATCTGAGCAAGACAAGTCTGCTTGCTAGTAGTGTGGTATAGGTCTTTACATTTGCTTTATCCCTGTGCACTTTAAGGCTATGCAAGGAGTACAGCAATTATTGCCAATTCAGCTAGGAGTGATTGTGATAGCAGGGCTGTCTGAGAAGTGTTTAAAGAGTTTTTTTTTCTAAATTTATTTTAATTTATTGCATTACCAAAACATATAGCCTGGCGATGCTGGAGCTAGATTCCAATGCTCACAATTTATTCTTGCCTGGGTATAGTTTGGACAATTTTAAAAGCGCTAAATGTAATTCATAAGGGATATTTAGTTGAATTAATGGAATAGTTTTCAAATAAATAACAAAACAACAAGAACAATTTATTTCTTTTATTGCCCAAAGTCACACAAGGAATGCCTCAATGGGCTTTAATAGGCCTTGTTTTCGATAGCCCCCAGCCTTGACTGTCTAAGAAGACAAGAAAAAACTCCCAAAAAAAAGCTTGTAGAGAAAAAAAATGCAAGAAATCTTGGGAAAGGCAATTCAGAAAAAGAACCCCTTCCGGGTAGGTTGGGCATGTCATGGGTGTCGAAAATAGAGGTGAACACATTGCACAAAAGGGAACACAAATAATCCTATTCACAGAGCAAGATGGTAAATCTATCAATGCCACCTCAGAAATACAGTACAATAGTAGAAACTACTTTATTCTTGCACAGCGTTCCTCAGCAAATGCAGGTACAGAGCTCTGACATCTCTGCAAGATGCAAGAATAGATTATACCACTCAGTAAATTCAAAACTATCACATATGAACATACAGATTTGTTCAAATACATCAGAAACAAATTAAAAACTAATCAACAAAACTAATAAGCGATATCTGTCCATCAGCTAATTGTAGAATCACTACCAGATTATAGAAAAGGAGTCGCAGTCCTGGAGACCTTGGCCAACAAGCCAGCTCCCCACTATAAGCCATTCTACAGCTCTGGGCCAGCCAGTCTGATTAAAGGACATGTCTAGCCAATGATTGCAATGCTTCTTAGTCTGAGGTGACTTTTCCATGGCAGGCAAACAACTTGGCAATAAAGCAGAGGTACCAAGTGCTATATGAGGATACAGGGAACAGAAACGGAATAGGGGAGTGTTAGTAACAGTTTATAATTTCAGTATTCCCTTAATTCACCTTTTTTCGTTAAGTTTGCTCCCTTAATTGTATTCTAATAATGACAATGACAAGTGAAGTAGACACCAAGGCTAATGACACTGAATGCTGAAAGGCTGCAACTATATTAGTGTAAGACCTACTAATGTGCTCATTAGTAAATAATAGGTTTAATAACCAGAACACCTGGAAAAGCTGAATTAACATCATGATGATAATGAAGATCTTATAAAATGATAACAGAAACTCTCAATGCTTGGTATATTCCAATAATAATTAGCAAACATAATTTTGTAATTTCTTAATTTACTTCAAAACATATACTTGTAAACCGGTAAATAATAGCTTGCTTTATTAGGGTAGAGTCCAGTTAAGAGCAGAAGGTGACTGGAACAAAAACCCTCTACCACAGAGGGTGCCCAGGACTGAACTTGAGAACCACTGTCTTAAATCATTCTTTATAACCACTGAGCCCCCTGAATGATGGTAGAAATGAAAGAAATCAGGAGCATACACCCATTTGTTTGAAATAGGAACCTAAGGTGTCATCTGTTTTTTGGCAGTAGGCAGCTTGTTGACAGAGCAGAAAGATGAACCAACTTGTTTTAAGGACAAATGAGGAGCAAGTCTTTTGATCTATGAGTTGAACCAGCTCACCTCAGTGTCACTGGTGAAATGGATTGTTGACCTGGAAGGTGCGAGAATTTTTGTCAGGGACACACAGAGGATACTTGGCTTATCAATTATTTTTAATTGCCTGCTCTAGCAGGCTGAGCTTTTGTGTCCTTCAATTGAATTATTAAAGCATAATGTTTTTTCTGCATTAGTTCTGCATTTAACTTTACTTAAGATTGAAGCTGTGTACTGAAATTTAATGATCAAAATCCAACAACAACAACAACAACAACATTTATTTATATTGCACATTTTCATACAAAAAAAGTAGCTCAAAGTGCTTTACATAATGAAGAAAAGAAAAATGAAAGACAAAATAAGAAATTAAAGACAACATTAGTTAACATAGAAAAAGAGTAAGGTCTGATGGCCAGGGGGGACAGAAAAAACAAAACAAAAAAAACTCCAGATGGCTGGAGAAAACAATAAAATCTGCAGGGGTTCCAGGCCACGAGACCGCCCAGTCCCCTCTGGGCATTCTACCTAACATAAATGAAATAGTCCTCTTTGTATTTAGGGTTCTCACGGAAGGACTTGTTGATGATGGTCATGCAGACTTCTGGCTTTTAATCCATCACTGTTGGAACATTACGGTGCTTTGAGTAGATGCCACCACCAAAAGTACACCGGAAAAGGAAACAGAAGAGAGAGTAGGGGTTAGTACAGTTTTTAGAGCCACCATGAATAGTTATTATAATGAATTGGTTATACAGAGTATCAGGATTAAATTAAAGTGAAGTTATGAGAAGGCTATATTAAAATAATGTGTTTTCAGCAGTTTTTAAAAGTGCTCCACTGTATTAGCCTGGTGAATTCCTATTGGCAGACTATTCCAGATTTTAGGTGCATAACAGCAGAAGGCCGCCTCACTACTTCTTTTAAGTTTTGCTCTTGGAATTCTAAGGAGACACTCATTTGAGGATCTGAGGTTACGATTTGGAATATAAGATGTCAGACATTCCGATATATAAGATGGGACGAGATTATTTAAGGCTTTATAAACCATAAGCATAATTTTAAAGTCAATCCTGAATGACACAGGTAACCAGTGTAGTGACATCAAAACTGGAGAAATATGCTCGGATTTTCTTTTCCTCGTTAGGATTCTAGCAGCTGCGTTCTGCACTAGTTGCAAACGATTTATGTCTTTTTTGGGTATTCCTGAGAGGATTGCGTTACAGTAATCTAGTCGACTGAAAACAAACGCGTGAACTAATTTCTCAGCATCTTTCAATGATATAAGTGGTCTAAGTTTTGCTATGTTTCTTAAGTGAAAAAATGCTGTCCTAGTGATCTGATTAATATGCAACTTAAAATTCAGATTACAGTCAACAGTTACCCCTAAGCTCTTTGCCTCCGTCTTGACTTTTAATCCTAATGTATCCAGTTTATTTCTAACTAGCAAAATACCCGCGCTTCGCAGCGGAGAAGTAGTGTGTTAAAGAGGTTATGTAAACATATATATACATATACAGTATACATATATATATATACATATCTACATATACACATATCTACATATACATATATATACATATATACATACATACATAGTGCGTTGTAACACAGGCTGTGATTGTTACATGGGAGGGAGACGACAAATCACAGCTTCCCGCTTTCTAATCGGGCCTGTGATTGGTGCTTTGACTGATGCCCAGATCCTACAGTATCTCCCCTTAGGAGAGGCGTTAGGCAAGTGTAATTGAATAGCGGTGCTGCAAGTTTAGCTTTACACCTGTTTTTAAGGCTTATTGACTGAAAGGGGCTTTCATGAAAAACGTTAGGGCTTTGCTACAGGATACACCCTCCACAAGTTAAGGAAGTAAAAATAAAGGTATATATTTCTGTTTTATTTAAACCTTTTAAGTTTGTATGCGGGCGGTATGGTGGCGCAGTGAAAGGTGCCAGTTAGGAGACCCGGGTTCGCTTCCCTGTGTGGAGTTTGAATGTTCTCCCCGTGTCTGTCTGGGTTTCCTCCGGGTACTCCGGTTTCCTCCCACAGTCCAAAGACATGCAGGTTAGGTGCATTGGCGATTCTAAATTGTCCCTGTTGTGTGGGTGTGTGTGGGTGTGTGCGCCCTGCGGTGGGCTGGCACCTTGCCCGGGGTTTGTTTCCTGCCTTGTGCCCTGTGTTGGCAGGGATTGGCTCCTGTATTTAGGATATAGCAGGTTGGATAATGGATGGATGGACATTTGTATGCATAGCCCCATTTGCCCGTTTTCTTTTTTTTTCTTTCTTCAGTAATATTTCAGCAAACCTGGAGCTTGTCAGTTCAAATCCTGGTACTGACACCACTGTGTGACCCTGAGGAAGTCACTTCACCTGCCTGTGCTGCAAAAAACAAAAGTAATGTAACAAATTGTACCTCAGATGTTGCAAGTTGCTGGAATAAAGGCATAAGTCAAATAGATAAATATGTATTATACACATAGGAACTATTCATTTATTTTCAGTTAAGTCATCTGCAGCAAACCTTTATAAATGAGGGTTTCTCCTTTTTAGATAGTGCAAACTGTTTCTTCTTCATTGAGGTTTTCTCTTGGAGAGCTTTTTTCATTTCATTGAAAATTAAAGCAGCAGCTGCCAAAATATGTAGCTTTCTTATTAATTTTTCAACATTGTGTAAAATAACTTTATAAAGTAACATAAAAGGTTTAAATACTGGTTATCCTTTTACACTAAAATATTACTAAAGAGATACAAAAAAAGTAAAATGCATATGTTGTTTTTCTTTAAGGAGATTAAATATTACTGAAGAAAGAAAAAAAAACTAAAACAGCCAAATGGGGCTATGCATACGAACTTAAAAGGTTTAAATAAAACAGAAATATATACCTTTATTTTTACTTCCTTAACTTGTGGAGGGTGTATCCTGTAGCAAAGCCCTAACTTTTTTCGTGAAAGCCCGTTTCAGTCAATAAGTCTTAAAAACAGGTGTAAAGATATTGACAATAAGCTACGCAAACCCACCAAGACATGGAATCGTGTAAATCAAGGCGCGAGTCGAAAAACACCATCCCATACTATTAGTTAACGATTAACACATTTCTA
This sequence comes from Erpetoichthys calabaricus, assembly GCF_900747795.2. NCBI lineage: Eukaryota > Metazoa > Chordata > Cladistia > Polypteriformes > Polypteridae > Erpetoichthys > Erpetoichthys calabaricus. Next base: position 161,025,657 of record NC_041394.2, on the reverse strand, counting down.
TATGTATTGTAAGCATACAATACAACTGATAATATGTTGCGCTTATTTATCTGGTGTACCGACATTTTTGCGCGTTTAACGGCTGAAATCCAACGTGGTTTGTGCCCTTCAGAATGAAAACAGTTTGCATTTACCTTTTTAATAAAAGGTGAGCTTTTAAGCCTGAGAAATCACCCCGTATATGCACACGTTTAATTGCACATGTGTTAAGATGTATGCTTACACACTGTTTCTTCTTCATTGAGGTTTTCTCTAGTATGTAGATCGGGGTAATTACATTCACGGCATTCGTAGTTTGAATCACAATCTGATTGTATGGGTGGTTACCTACCAGGTAACGCTTATGGTTGGCCAGCAAGTCAGCTAACATCAGCCACGGTGCCTTCAGTTGTGAGAAGCAGATCATAGAATGGTTGAAAATAGTTTACTGTCAAATAATGCAAAGAGTACGTGACACGTGTTTCGCCCTAATTCTTGGCTCATCAGGCGTAAGGCAAGTGTAATTGAATAGCGGCGCGTCATTGAATAGCGGCACTGCAAGTTTAGTTTCTTTTCAATAAAGTCAGGCGTTAGGCAAGTGTCATTGAATAGAGGCACTGCAAGTTTAGTTTCTTTTCAATAAAGTCAGGTGTTAGGCAAGTGTCATTGAATAGTTGCGCGTCATTGAAGAGCGGCGCTGCAAGTTTAGTTTCTTTTCAATAAAGTCAGGCGTTAGGCAAGTGTCATAGAATAGCGGCGGCGCTGCAAGTTTAGTTTCTTTTCAATAAAGTCAGGCGTTAGGCAAGTGTCTTTGAATAGCGGCGCGTCATTGAAGAGTGGCGCTGCAAGTTTAGTTTCTTTTCAATAAAGTCAGATGTTAGGCAAGTGTCATTGAATAGCGGAGCGTCATTGAAGAGTGGCGCTGCAAGTTTAGTTTCTTTTCAATAAAGTCAGGCGTTAGGCAAGTGTCATTGAATAGCGGCGCGTGATTGAATAGCGGCGCTGCAAGATTAGTTTTTTTTCAATAAAGTCAGGCGGTAGGCAAGTGTCATTGAATAGCGGCACTGCAAGTTTAGTTTCTTTTCAATAAAGTCAGGCGTTAGGCAAGTGTCATTGAATAGCGGCACTGCAAGTTGAGTTTCTTTTCAATAAAGTCAGGCGATAGGCAAGTGTCATTGAATAGCGGCGCGTCATTGAAGAGCGGCGCTGCAAGTTTAGTTTCTTTTCAATAAAGTCAGGCGTTAGGCAAGTGTCATTGAAAAGCGGCAGCGCTGCAAGTTTAGTTTCTTTTCAATAAAGTCAGGCGCGCTTTGCAGCGGCGAAGTTCTGCTTTTAAATTTTTATTAAGAAGAAAAGAAAATGTTTTTAAACTGAGGGAAAATATACCAATAACAATTTGTTAAGGATCTGTTTTTTTTGTGAAGCTGCACAGCCTGTCCGCTGTTTTATAAACGAACGCCATATAAGACCGTCCTTTCTCCTTCACAGTCAGTTCACGTGATTACGTGTGAGGCGTGATGACGCGATACGCAACCCCGCCTCCCACGGCCAGCGAGCTGCCGTCCATTACTGTATATGGACAAAAAAGAGTTTCCAGTTATGACCGTTACGCTTTGAATTTTGAAATGAAACCTGCCTAACTTTTGTAAGTAAGCTGTAAGGAATGAGCCTGCCAAATTTCAGCCTTCCACCTACACGGGAAGTTGGAGAATTAGTGTTGAGTGAGTGAGTGAGGGCTTTGCCTTTTATTAGTATAGATAGCCTCATTGTATCCATTATTGCCAATCACTAAGATTTCAGTTTTCTCTTTATTTAGCTTGAGAAAGTTACTATTCATCCATTCAGAAATACAAGTCAGACATTGTGTTAGTGAATCAAGAGAATCGGGATCATCAGGTGCTATTGATACATACAGCTGTGTGTCATCAGCATAGCTGTGGTAGCTCACGTTGTGCCCTGAGATAATCTGACCTAACGGAAGCATGTAGATTGAGAAGAGCAGCGGACCCAGGATAGAGCCTTGTGGAACACCATATAGGATATCATGTGTCTTTGGGTTGTAATTACCACAACTAACAAAGAATTTTCTCCCTGCCAGGTAGGATTCAAACCAATTTAAGACACTGCCAGGGACACCCACCCATTGACTAAGGCGAATTCTAAGAAATCCACACATATTTTTAACTCCAACTTTATCCCCAGAAAATTATTTTTAACTTCAATGGATACAGGCTGCTCAGATTACTTGCTTGGCATTCCTTCTGACAACTCTGTCTTAGATATACTGAATTTGTTGAGTTTAATTTGTTCTCTGACTTTGTCTTTGTTTTTTTTTTTGTTTTTTTTTATTTTTAGTATTGCTGTATTTGGAGATTTTTTTCTAAAATGCATCGTGATTGTAAGCGCTATGAGCAGTAATAAAATGTTTAACACTGCTGCCTTATAACTCCAAAACACTGGGTATATATCTAAAAATTATTCTCATTTATATATTTCCATATATATCTAAAAATTATTCCCATTTCCGCATAGAATTTTTCTTAGGCTACACTAGTATTATTCCCTCATTACAAAAATATGCAGGTTAGGTTTTGTTGGAAACACTAAATTGGTCCCTTGTAAGTGTGCATTATTATCTGAATGTGCTAAACAATGAACTGGCACCCTATTTATATTCTTAAAAATGATGATTCCTTAATGGTACTATATGGTTTTTTACTAGGTTGTGTGATTCCTCATAGAGTCATTGCTTGGCCAATCACCATTTCATTCTGGAAAGTTATCTTAGTATATGAAGGTCTTCCTTTGTGCTTTGAAAAAGTTCCTTATACAGTATGTAGAAAACTGAAATCTTTAATCTATGCTAGGCTACCTGTGTTAATTGTATGCAGCAAATGTCCTTTTAAAATCATGACCCATCTATTTATGATTATTTACTATATGGAGCTTGTTATGGAATTGAATGGTTCTTTCTGGAAGTGTTATTTTGTGGGTCTTTTGGGAACCCAGAATGGTTCTCCTATGGAATCACTTTTAAGAACTACTCTAACCTGGATTAGAAAGTTTTGAAAATGGATAAATGAGGATTTCTCCCTCTCCAGTATTATAGTGAAAAGCAGTGCTTTGAAAAATACTTTTGAGTGCTCATCCTTTTTTCATTTATAAGTGTGACAGCTTGAAATTTTGATACATTATGATGGTAAATTTTATATGTGATTGATTAAATCTTTGTAGAGCCATCTCACAATGAACAGAAAAAAAACCCCCTGAAATATCTTATTTTAGGTATTCATCCTCCTGGGTGAATATTTTGTTGACCCACTTCTGTCAGCTGTTGGAGACAATATATATTTTTTAAACTGTATGCATTGAGATAGAACAACACAGACCATTCCTCCCTGTCATACAGTCAAGTCCGTAAGTATTTGGACAGTGACACAGTTTTCATAATTTTGGCTTTGTACACCACCACAATGGATTTGAAACAAAGCAATCAAATGTAATTGAAGTATAGACTTTCAACTTTAATTCACTGTGTTGCATTCTTAAGGTTCTTGATGGTAGTCTGTTGAGCACTGCTGCTGACAGCTAGTATTGTTTTCCCTGTACAATTTAAGGTTATTTTTCTAAATCCAACCTGATTTTTAGTACAAATGTTTAGTTCATTATAATGAATTATTTTAATGATTTTTATATGTGCTGGAGTGCTGTTTAAGCTTGCTGGTCTATACTTTTCCAATTGAATAAATTTTCCTTTTATATAAAGCTTAAAGCTTTAGTTCTTAGAATTTCTCAGTTTATTGTCCTCCTTCTATAAATATAAAATGTTTAGTCATTAACTTCTTTACATACTGTACGGTATTCTTGATTTATTAGTTTTTACCACCTCTATACAATACTTCCTGTGAGTTGAGCACTTGCTGAAAAGTAACATCCTGTCTCCAAGCTCAATGGTGCAATTGGCAGAAGGGCTTTTAAGCGCTGGCTTCTTATTCCTACCAGGTATGCCTCAGCAACCACTTCAAGTGTCCCAGATGATACAAAATCCTGGGGTTGTGTGAGCAGAGTTCTCACAGAGTTACACTTGTGATGTTCAGATTAGCTGTCCTCCCCAGTACCCATGAGAAGATATGGCATAAAGAACTCAGGTTAATTATTGCCCTCTTGCAGGTTAGGTAACTCCACACAAGTAAAAGGAGTTTCCATCCTTTAACTGCAATCCTGAATTCGTAGTTAATTACATATTGGCAGTACTGCCTGTTGGTGACATAAGTTGTGCTGTTTGGGATTGTTTTTCAATGTCGTTTTCATATTCACTTCAGTTTACACATGAGTTTCCTGAGAACATTCACAGATGTACTGTAATTAATTTAACATCTCCAGACTAACCCATAGTGTGTAAGTGTGCCTTGTAGTGTTTTTTTTGCCTGAGGCTTTGTCTTTCTATGGTTAGAATAGGAATAAACAAATTTAAAAAAGGGTGGATATATTCAATCTTCTTATATAATACGCTACCATGGCTGTCCGTTTGTCCAGGATTTTAAATCACCTATAGCTCGCAAACCATTTGACCCATTGACCTGAAATTTTGTACACATATACTATTTGATGTCTACTATCCGCTTTCGGAGTGATAATTGACCTCCAAGGTTATACCTCTTTTTATTTTTATTTTATTTTATTGTATAATCAATTCTTGGCAGTTACCAGCGTACGGGTGCCGTTCTCATCCCTACCACCTTCGCCGTCACTTCCTCTTCCTTTCTTAAATCATTCTTGAGGCAGATTGAAGACTCAAATGCCAGTTTAAGTGAAAAATTAAGGAAAACATACTAAGTAATTGCAGCACAAACACAGACTTAATCAGTTTTAACGTGAAAAGATGCCGACAAAAGAAGAGAAGAAGCGGGCCGCTAGGGTGGAGAAAAGAAGAGCAACTCAGGAAGCAGCAAGCGCATCAACCTCTGAGCAAACAAATGCTAAATGTACAGAGAAAGAGTATGAAAACTATGACTGCTCAAGTCAAGTGTATTCACTGCACGTTATTGTGCAGTGCGCAGTTACTGGTATTTAATATTTTACTACAAAATTTGGGATATTTATTGTAAATAATTGTTGCTAAAATTCTGTTCAGGAACAAAAATTGATAACTTTACTAAGCAGATTGAATTTGCAGTATTACCAAGCTTTTAATTTTGTCTTATAACATGGCATTTGTTATACTTTGGTTAGTTGTAGTTATCTTCATTCATAAAAAGCTTAATGTTTTGCCAATGAAGTGCTCTGGGTAGCCCAGATGCGCCTTGTGTAGGTTTCATATTTTTACTATCAAGGCAAATTAGATACCAATGTGTTTAAAAGAGTTTACTACAAAACTGTGAGTAATGATTCATAGTTAAAACCTGGTTTATTAAATAGTGATTGGGTGTCAGACTGGCAACAATTTTGATTCAGAGCACCACCAATGTGACAAAGGGCAGAAAATAGTTCTGTAACAAACCTCCAGTGTAAAAAGAGACTTACACTGGCAGCGAGTGACTCCTAGGGAGCACCAATACGAGAGAGAGAGAGACATCCTGAGAAGAAACAAGCTGCTTGAGTGCAAATGATCTAGCAAGATCAGTACCTCACCCTCACCTAAGAAAGACAGAAAATCTCTAATGGGCAATATGAAGCCATAAGATCTTTATGCCAACAGTTGGCAGCATTAAAGTAAGTCTTTTAAGGGAAAGGCCAGGGAGAACCTGTAGAATGGCTATGCTGTTCATTTCATGAAGTCATTCGCAAGTGACACTTGCAGGGCAATCTTGGAGACCCAGCCCTTGGGCTGCTGAGAGCTCTGTATAATGCCACTGGTAACCATGAAAGCAGGGGTTCCCAAACATTTTTAAGCTAAAGACTGCTGGAATGTTGACCCAACTGGTGAGGGCTCCCTAAAAATATAAACGTAATGCTGCAAAGTGGAGTGTTATGTTGGATCTTGTTTACTGCAAACGGTAGTCACACAGCATGTTTTTGGATAATAGAAGACCCATTAATCAAAGCAAATGTTAGACTGTAAACTACAGCAGACACTCAACACACATAAACTGTCACATGATATCTCTAAGCCAGGGTTCTCAAGCGTTTTTCTTGGCATACCACCTCCAGAAATTATAAAGTTTCGAAATACCACCATTTTTCGTTTTTAAATTCTAAGTACTGAGTTTTTACCAGGCTCAAATAAAGGTGATATTTCTTTAACCCTGTCCCCCCAATACTGCTTTGGGAAATTTTAGCCAAGGATTACAGGTAGTTTTTTGAATACTGTGCTTCTGAATTAAAGACAGGATTCTTGATGTGGGGGAGAGGCAGATATTCAACTCAGAAATACAGTTTTATGGGAATGCGCTTTTTTGTTGATGATATGTGATGATAATTCTGGAAGTACCTTTTTAACAGTCAGCAAAAAATGTGTGTGTTTTGCCCATTTTGGGTATATGACTGCATAACTGACATGTGGATTATGCACGCAAGTAACATGAAATTTTTTTTCTTTTGTCCCTGGACATTTTTCACAATGTTTGCAGTATTATTGCCCACTATTGGGTTCTCTTATATCATAAAATTTTTACTCTCCTTAAACTCTCATGAGTTTAATTTTTTTCTTGGCCATCCCTACAAACTATATGGTGTCAGTAACATATAAAAATATATATATCATTTTTGGGTAGAGTATTTCTTTAACATCAGCGGACTAGACCTGAGAAGAGAGACTTAGGGGGCACATTGAGTAGACTTCTTGTTGAAGGTGGAAGGGTTGAGAAAGAGAGCACTGTTCTGTTAAGATGTTGTCTTTCACAAAAATCCATTGGCCTTGGTGAGTGAGTGGGAGACTTTGAATTGGCATGGGTAGTGGACATGGAAGATAAGGTTGACGTTGGATTGAGAGACTGGAGAGCAGTATTGCAGTAGGAACACTGTGAAGTAAAGTAATGGAATTAAAGTGCAATAGTTTTTTAAGGCCCACTTTTTCCCTCAGGGTTTTTTTTTGTTTGTTTTTGTTTTTTATTGAGCAGTTGAGAAGTGCTGCCATCTGCCATAGGCTATCATTATATTGATAAAGCCCCACTTTTATGTAACAGTTGAGGAAAATTTTAGCTATGTTTAATCAAAAACTATGTGAGGACGATCTTTGAAACTGGCACAGACCGCCAATCATCCTCTGGTGGCCCCCACTTTGAAAATCATTGTGCTAGAGGAAGCTGCAGTCTGTTGTCCTCGGAGTCAAAGAATGGCTGCCCTTGAGCCTGAGGTAATTCAGAGGCTTGCTTTAAAATGACCCCTGCATGCAGTTTGAAGCATTCTCAAGCATTTGGTGGGCAATTGAGGCAAAAAGTTTGAGTAACAGTTGACGGGGTCATGAGAATGTGGGATAAAAAGACACAGATAAGGATGGGAGTGAATTAGTGTGTTACTTAGGAGGTGGGCAAGTGGGTGAACCACCTAGAGACAGAAAAAAGGCAAATACTTGTGAAGGTAGACCTGAAGAGACCGCTGATCTTGATATTGTTGCTTTCTTTGCATATTATTTTATATCTGTTGTGAGATACTCCCGGACAACACCAGACAGAGACTATGTCTTTATAAAAGCACACACGTTTATTGTTCAATAAACACAGTCCCACACAGCACACAGTGCTCCCAGCACCAAGCACCCCTAATACGGGCCTTTCTCTCACTGTCTGTGGGCCGCCTTTCCTCTCTCCACGGGAGCTTCATCCTGCTCCCACTCCCGACTCTAGCTTCCTGATTTTCATTTTATTTCCACCCGGATGTGCTCCAGGTACCTGATGATGTCCTTCTGGCAGCACTTCCTGGTGTGGTGGAAGTGCTGCTCTTGCACCCGGAAGCATTCCGGATGTCCCTGGAACGATCTTCCTCCATCTTCTCGAGTGTGGTGGAAGTGAATATTTCTCAGGCTCTCTGAGGCTCGGGGCGAACCCTAGCGGTGGCCACGGGTCCCAATGGGCTTGAACCTCCATACTCCTCTCCCGTGGTCCCCTCAAGATCCAGGGCGGTTGACACCTCGTGGCCCGGGGGACGTATAATCCACTTCCTGGTCCTTCCAGGCGTCACGGCTGGGTCTGTCCCCCAGCCTCTTGTGACACTGTTTACACTTAACTTTTTTTCAGTGGTTTATTTTTAAAAGTTAACACATGCCTTTTTGTTCTCGTTTTTTTTTTTAGGTATTATACAGAGTTGGTAGAACACCCGTACTAAAAAGTATAATATGAAAAATGTGCTTTAGACAGATTCATTGCTAATGAAACTTTTTTTTTTGTTTTGATTTTTTCCAAGATCAATTAATAAAATCATTTGTAATCAAAATGGAAAAGTATATTTGCCTGGAGACCTCTTGGGAAGACGTTGACAGTAAACAACACGACTTTATATCTACTGATTCAGCGGAAAGCATTTTAGTGCTTCAGTGGCCTTTTTAAATTAATAATAGATGGAGGGGTTTATATAAACAATAGCTTTTAGTCTAAAAGATTAAGAACTCCACAGAATGCGGCTTGATGTGAGGTAAACATAATTACTTGTAGCTACACTCCTCTCAATAAAAAATAAATAGCCTAAACAATAATTTTTTTCATTAGCTGATTTACTCTTGCTGGTCAAAGTCTTGATTTATAATAACTACAGTATTTTTGTCCCACAGGTATAAGCAGACCATTACACCATTTTTTTTTCTAACAGCAGTTAGAAAAAGCATACACTTCTCTTGTATATAAGACATTAGCTGTTTTATCCAGCTTCACCTGGAAGATTGATAAAATATATGCTACATATGTATAATAAATAAAAAGCAGATCTGACACTTATGTCCTCATTGTGGCAGAAAATACATGTATTTTTTAGTATTATTTACTATCTAGTGCTTCTGAGCTTATTAAGTGGAAGTAGAAGTTATTTTGCATCAAAAAACAATTTGTGGAACAGTAATAATAATTATCTCAATAGTTCAGTAATAGTAATACTGAAACGTTATGGAGCGTGTAGAATGCACCACATTTCTAATATAGAACTCAGTTGCTGAGACACAAGTAAGTGTCCTCCCTGTGCAGCATTTTATTGAGATCAACATAAACACCTGAAGTTTCTGTTGTTTTGTTTTATAATCATTTGTTATGATTTGTTACTGTTATTGTTATTTTGTAGTATAAAATATGTCAATATCATGCTGTGTTCTGAAGATTCGTCTTCTTATTTTAGCTGCTTCATTAGGGGTTACCATAGCAGATCATTTTGTTCCATATCTTCCTGTCCTCTGCATCTTGCTCTGTTATACCTATCATCTGCATGTCCTTCTCACCACATCCATAAACCTTCTCTTAGGCCTTCCTCTTTTCCTCTTGCCTGGCAGCTCTATTTTTAACATCCTTCTCCCAACATACCCAGCATCTGTTCTCTGCACATGTCCAAACCAATGCAATCTCGCCTCTCTGACTTTGTCTCCCAACCGTCCAACCTGAGCTGACCCTCCAGTGTACTTATTACTAATCCTATCCATCCTTGTCACACCCAGTGCAGATCTTAGAATCTTTAACTCTGTCACCTCCAGCAAAGTGTCCTGCTTTCTGGTCAGTGCCACCATCTCCAACCCATATAACATAGCTCGTCTCACTACCGTCCTGTAGATCTTCCCTTTCACTCTTGCTGATAACAGTCTTTCACAAATCTGACACTCTTCTCCACCCATTCCACCCTGCCTGCACTCTCTTTTTCACCTCTCTTCCACAATCTCCATTACTCTGTACTGTTGATCACAAGTATTTAAACTCATCCACCTTCGCCAACTCTTCTCCCTGCATCCTCACCATTCCATTGACCTTCCTCTCATTCACACACATGTATACTGTCATGTTCCTACTGACCTTCATTCCTCTCCTCTCTAGAGCATATCTCCACCTCTCCAGGGTTTCCTCAACCTGCTCCCTACTATCGCTATGGATCACAATGTCATCAGCAAACATCATACTCCAAGGGGACTCCTGTCTAATCTCATCTATTAACCTGTCCATCACCATTGCAAATAAGAAAGGGCTCAGAGCCAAATCCTGTAATCCTACCTCCATGTTGAAAGCATCCATCACTCTTACCGCAGACCTCACCACTGTCACACTTCCCTCGTTTTGTACAACTTTACATACTCCCGACTTCCTCATACAATACCATAACTCCTCTCGAGGTACCCTCTCATATGCTTCCTCCAAGTCTATAAAAACACATTGAACGCAATGCAGCTCCTTTTGGCCTTCTCTATACTTCTCCGTCAACACCCTTAGAGCAAACATGGCATCTGTGGTGCTCTTTCTTGGCATGAAACCATTTTGCTACTCACTAATCATCACCTCCCTTCTTAACCTAGCTTCCACTACTCTTTCCCGTAGTTAAAAGGTGTGAAGGTTCAGCAAAAATTGCAAGTTGCAAGTTGTCTGTTTTTATTTTTTTTTTGGATATTTTTATGTAGAAAATCTAAAATGTTTTTAGTCTTTACTTAGATGAGACAGTGTAGTGATTTTCACAGAAATTCAGCTATGTATATAATGTGTGTGTTTGTGTGTGTGTTGCAATCCAGTTCACAATGGAAAAAGAAAACAATCGACACATCAACCTCCTGGACATTTACATCAAAAGAAATAGTGACGCCACCCTGACCACAAGTGTTTACCGCAAACAATGCTACGCAGACAAGATCCTACACTACGCCAGCAACCACCCGGTATCTCATAAACGGAGCTGCGTGAAAACCCTATTTAAACAAGTCCACACGCATTGTAATACCAAGGAAACAAAAATTAATGAGAGACGCTATCTGTTTCAACTTTTCACCTCGAACGGATACTCAAAATCATTCATTAATCGGAGTCTACACAGCAGACGCCAAAGGAATCAGCATACAATCGACGTAAATCAGAACCCCCACCCCACCTGGCATTCACTCCCGTACCACCATAATGTGTCAGAAGGCACGGCACGCACCCTGACCAAGTGGGGCATCAGAATAGCACATAAACCCACCAACAATCTGCGCATGGTCCTGTTTAATGCTAAAAACAAGAAATCGACAGCCGAAACACGAAACGCAGTTTATAGTATTCCATGCAATTCTTGCTCAGCTGTATACATAGGACAAACGTCAAAAAAAATCTCAACACGTGTACAGGAACATCGCAACGCCGTCAGAAGAAAGGACGCACTATCTTTGATATATGCACATACTAAATCGACAGGACACACATTCAACTGGGACAACGTAAAAGTAAAATTTAAGGCCAGTACAAAAAGCGCCAGAGAGTTGGCCGAGTCTTGGCTATCAGATGAAAACGCCATCAACAGACACTTGGACATAAACCCAGCATATGCCAACTTAAGAAGGACATATACACATTAATTAAACTATACAACCCCCCCCCCCCCTTGATTATACTGACTTAGTCACCTCCACCCACCCCCCCCCCCCATACTGAATGTGTTGCTATATATTGCCTTTGATTCTTGTAAGTCTAAGCATTATCCTCTGATGAAGACCCCTGATAGGGGTTGAAAGCTCAGGAATAAAACTATTTTATGATACGTGATTCGTTTTTTTCTCCCTTTGTGGATCTCCAACTGCAAATATGCAAACCGTATCACAGACCTTCTCTTCCATATATATATATATATATATACATATATTGCCACACACGTGCGAGTAGGAGGCAGCTAAAGGGTCTGAGTAATTGTAATAAAACATCCGACCAGGGGGCAGCTGAGTGCGCTGACTGTCTCTCTCAGTTTTCCCGGGAAATCCTACAAGGTTCTGGCGCCTCAGAAGACATCACTTCCTGTGCTGGTCCCTTTGCTGACATCATTTCTGGCACTGGGCCTTTTGCTGATGTCACTTCCCGCCCAGACGACATCACTTTTGATTCCGGCCCTTTTGATGACATCACTTCCTATATGGGCCTTTAAAGCCTCCATCTTTGTCTCTGGGCGGCACGGTGGCACAGTGGGTAGTGCTGCTGCCTTGCAGTTGGGAGATCTGGGGACCTGGGTTCGCTTCCCGGGTCCTCCCTGCGTGGAGTTTGCATGTTCTCCCCGTGTCTGCGTGGGTTTCCTCCGGGCGCTCCAGTTTCCTCCCACAGTCCAAAGACATGCAGGTTAGGTGGATTGGCGATTCTAAATTGGCCCTAGTGTGTGCTTGGTGTGTGTCCTGCGGTGGGTTGGCACCCTGCCTGGGATTGGTTCCTGCCTTGTGCCCTGTGTTGGCTGGGATTGGCTCCAGCAGACCCCCGTGACCCTGTGTTCGGATTCAGCGGGTTGGAAAATGGATGGATGGATGGATCTTTGTCTCTTGTGATCAGTTCTGTTTTGGACTCTGTTCTATGCACATTGTTCTACATATTTTGACTTTAGCAGCCAGGAAAAACAATATACGGGTGGCTGCCTCAAACCTTTATGATGTCTTGGACTCTTTCTTTTCACTATAAACCATGCTATGCTCCCGTAGTAGTGAAACAGGACAAACTTTAAAAATCAATAAACAAACAAGTATTGCTAGCTCAGTGCAGGCAAGGTCCACTCCAAAATGCAGAGGTAGACCAACTCGAATGGAAGCTGGCGTGTGAGTGAGGAGGGTTCCCCCTCCCCTTGGCCCGCAGTCTCTGTCTCAGATTAGCGCGAATACATCACTTTTGCAAGCGAACTATAGTCCTTAGCGTGATAACAGAAGTCGCAAAATCAACCGGAATGTTCAAGCAAATTATAGAAAAAAAAATCCTATCTAAATCCGTTAAGTATTTCTGTCATGAAAAGCGGACAGACAGACAAATGTTGGATTTTATATATATATATATATATATATATATATATATATATATATATATATATATATATATATATATATATATACATATTAATAAAAGGCAAAGCCCTCACTGACTGACTGACTGACTGACTGACTGACTGACTCACTCATCACTAATTCTCGAACTTCCCGTGTAGGTGGAAGGCTGAAATTTGGCAGGCTCATTCCTTACAGCTTACTTACAAAAGTTAGGCAGGTTTCATTTGGAAATTCTACGCATAATGGTCATAACTGGAACCTGTTTTTTGTCCATATACTCTAATGGAGGAGGCGGAGTCACGTATCGCGTCATCACGCCTCCTACATAATAACGTGAACTAAAAACAAGGAAGAGATTTACAGCATGAGTCAAACGCGGGAACGAAGGTAAATGACGTTAATTTTTGAGTGTCTTTTAATACTGTGTAAGCATACATATTAACACATGTGCAATTAAACGTGTGCATTTACGGGTGATTTCTCAGGCTTAAAAGCTCGCCTTTTATCAAACGCGGGAACAAAGGTAAATGACATTGTTCACTGTCTTTTAATACTGTGTAAGCATACATATTAACACATGTGCAATTAAACGTGTGCATTTACGGGGTGATTTCTCAGGCTTAAAAGCTCGCCTTTTATTAAAAAGGTAAATGCAAACTGTTTTCATTCTGAAGGGCACAAACCACGTTAGATTTCAGACGTTAAATGCGCAAAAATGTCGGTACACCAGATAAATAAGCGCAACATATTATCAGTTGTATTGTATGCTTACAATACATTTAGAAATGTGTTAATCGTTAACTAATAGTATCGGATGGTGTTTTTCGACTCGCGCCTTGATTTAAACGATTGAATTTCTTGGTGGGTTTGCGTAGCTTATTGTCAATATCTTTACACCTCTTTAAGACTTAATTTAAAAAGGTTTTCTTTCTTCTTAATTAAAATTTAAAAGCAATACTTCACCGCTGCGAAGCCCCTCTAGCGCTGACGTCCGAGGTTCGATTACCGTAAGCGAGTGCAGTGAGTGTGTACGCCTGATGAGCCAAGAATAAGGGGGAAAGACGTGTCGCGTACTCTTTGCATTATTTGACAGTAAACTATTTTCAACCATTCTATGATCTGCTTCTCACAACTGAAGGCAACCGTGGCTGATGTTACCTCACTTGCTGGCCAACCATAAGCGTTACCTGGTAGGTAACCAGCCACTCACTTCACTCCCTTACGGGAATCGAACCTCGGACGTCAGCGCTGCAGGCGAAGCCCCTAAAATTGTGCCACGGCGTGTGGTTCGTTTATTTGACAACATGTAGATCGGGTAATTACATTCACGGCATTCGTAATCTGATTCACAATCTGATTGTATGGGTGGTTACCTACCAGGTAACGCTTATAGTTGGCCAGCAAGTCAGCTCGAAGTGATCACTCGAGTGAAGGCAGCTTCACAAAAAAAACAGATCCTTAACAAACTGTTATTAGTATATTTTCCCTCAATTTAAAAAGTTTTTCTTTTCTTCTTAATAAAAATTTAAAAGTGGTAGTTCGCCGGTGCGAGCGCGTGGATTTGACCGACTGACACATACAGACATATTCATGAGTGCAGGTACTTCGGAAAGAAAGCACCGTGTAAACCTAAAGTTTAAATTAAGTTCATAGACCTACAAAAGGTTGCCATTCATTTGAGGCAAGATTGCTTTTCTTCTGTACAACTATACGTTGCATTCTCAAGAGTGTGCTTGCACGGCTTCGGATATAGATATATTTATATATGTATGTATGTCTATATATAAATATGTAAGCTTGTAAGTACTGCCTTACTTCTCTTTAAGAAAGGAAGATGTAATGATACTTGATTTAAACGATTCCATGTCTTCCTGGGTTTGCTTAGCTTATTGTCAATATCTTTACACCTTTTATTAAGACTTATTGACTGAAACGGGCTTTCACGAAAAAAGTTAGGGCTTTGCTACAGGATACACCCTCCACAAGTTAAGCAAGTAAAAATAAAATATATATTTCTGTTTTATTTAAACCTTTTAAGTTCGTATGCATAGCCCCATTTGGCTGTTTTATTTATTTATTTTTCTTTCTTCAGTAATATTTAATCTCCTTAAAGAAAAAGAACATATCCATTTTACTTTTTTTGTATCTCTTTAGTAATATTTTAGTGTAAAAGGATAACCAGTATTTAAACCTTTTATGTTACTTTATAAATTTATTTTACACAATGTTGAAAAATTAATAAGAAAGCTACATATTTTGGCAGCTGCTGCTTTAATTTTCAATGAAATGAAAAAAGCTCTCCAAGAGAAAACGTCAATGAAGAAGAAACAGTTTGCACTATCTAAAAATGAGAAACCCTCATTTATAAAGGTTTGCTGCAGATGACTTAACTGAAAATAAATGAATAGTTCCTATGTGTATAATACATATTTATCTATTTGACTTATGCCTTTATTCCAGCAACTTGCAACATCTGAGGTACAATTTGTTACATTACTTTTGTTTTTTGCAGCACAGGCAGGTGAAGTGACTTCCTCAGGGTCACACAGTGGTGTCAGTACCAGGATTTGAACTGACAAGCTCCGGGTTTGCTGAAATATTACTGAAGAAAGAAAAAAAATGAAAACGGGCAAATAGGGCTATGCATACAGATGTCCATCCATCCATTATCCAACCCTCTATATCCTAAATACAGGAGCCAATAAGTAGATATGTATATATACAGTATATATATATATATATATATATATATATATATATATATGGGCGGCACGGTGGCGCAGTGGGTAGCGCTGCTGCCTCGCAGTTGGGAGACCTGGGGACCCGGGTTTGCTTCCCGGGTCCTCCCTGCGTGGAGTTTGCATGTTCTCCCCGTGTCTGCGTGGGTTTCCTCCGGGCACTCCGGTTTCCTCCCACAGTCCAAAGACATGCAGGTTAGGTGGACTGGCGATTGTAAATTGGCCCTAGTGTGTGCTTGGTGTGTGGGTGTGTTTGTGTGTGTCCTGCGGTGGGTTGGCACCCTGCCCGGGATTGTTTCCTGCCTTGTGCCCTGTGTTGGCTGGGATTGGCTCCAGCAGACCCCCCGTGACCCTGTGTTCGGATTCAGCGGGTTGGAAAATGGATGGATGGATGGATATATATATATATATATATATATATATATATATATATATATATATATATATATATATATATATATATATATATGTGAATGTATGTATGTATATATGTATGTCTATATTTATATCTATATATATATATATGTAGATATGTAAACTTGTATATGTATATATATATGTATATGTGGATGTGTATATGTATATATATGTATATGTAGATATGTGTATATGTAGATATGTATATATATGTATATATGTATATGTATAAATATGTTTATGTGTGTGTGTGTGTGTATATTATATATATAAAAGACAGCAACACTCATAACAATGACAACACAATTACATTGACAATCATGTTACGTTATTTTTAAAATGTTTCCTTTTTTTTCATAACCTCTTTAACACACTACTTCTCCGCTGCGAAGCGCGGGTATTTTGCTAGTATATATATATATATATACTAGTCATTTAGCCCGTTACAATAACGGGCGCTAGAACAGTAGCGCATAAACATTAGTAGGAACAGTCTATATTAAATGGCAAGGGACTTTGACCTCATTCTTTTTGTTGGTCGTATTTTTCTTTCTTTCAGCCTTTCTTTTGTTGATGTTTACTTGCTGAGCTGACCGTTCTTCGTGGGCTGCCGCCGTGTATTGTGTGTCTTTAATTCGCTGTGGCCAATTGAGGTCGTCCTTTTGAGGCTCGCCCTTATTGAAGGATACCGTCTTGTACGTCCGCTGGCTTGTACGTCCGTAATATACTTTCTCTGACAGTAATATCGCGCATAGTACCGTGCCCCGCGCATACGCACTTCACCAGAAGACACCCCCACACGGACACCTGGACGCACATAGGGATTATATATATATATATATATATATATATATATATATATATATATATATATATATATGTCTCCACCCTTCTTAATACACTTGCAGCACTTGCCTGAAAGTGCCTGGATTCCAGCAGAATAAAATGTTTTGTCTTGTCCTCACAACCACTGCAGCCAAGTTATTGTCGAACACTACATACCGAGGGGTATTACAGTCAGTAGTGCAAGTTACTGTGACTTGCTGGAGACCAGTGTGAAGCCTGCTATTCGATCCAAGCAATGGGGACTGCTATCTCAAGGAGTCCTTTTGTTGCAAGACAATGCCCCGCCCAAGCACTGCTAAGAATACCAAGGCTTGTCTGAATAAACTGAAGTTTGAGGTATTGCCACATCCTCCTTATTCGCCAGATATGGCACTGTGTGATTTCCAACTTTTTGGGTAGTTGTCAATTCAAGACAGATGACAATGTGAAGAAAGCGGTGCGGAACACTTTGAAACCATATCAGATCTCAATGGGAAAAAAATCATGCTGGATATCTATGCTCATATGGACTGGGTAATGTTTTAGGAACAAAAGAATGCCACATCGTTTGATGGAAATGAAATTATCAGTCTGCAGAGGGCTGAATTCAAAGACACCTGAAAATCAAAGTGAAAAAATTATGCAGCAGTCTAGTCAATTTTGCCGAAATTTCATTGCAGCAACTGAAAATTGTACTCAGTAGTTTGTATGACCCCCACATGTTTGTATGCATGCCTGACAACGTCAGGGTATGCTCCTAATAAGACGACAGATTTTGTTCTGGGGATCTCCTCCCAGATCTGAACCAGGGCATCATGGAGCTCCTGGACAGTCTGAGGTGCAACCTGATGTTGTCAGATGGACTGAAACATAATGTCCCAGAGGTGTTCTATTGGATTTAGGTTATGCGAGTGTGGGGGCCAGTCAATGGCATCAATTTCTTCATCCTCCAGGAACTTCCTGCATACTCTTTCCACTTGAGGCCAGGCATTGTTGTGCACCAGGAGGAACCCAGGACCCACTGCACCAGCATAGGGTCTGACAATGGTTCCAAGGATTTCATTCCGATACCTAATGGCAGTCAAAGTGCCGTTGTCTAGTCTGTAGAGGTCTGTGTGTCCCTCCTTGATTATGCCTCCCGAGACCATCACTGACCCACCATCAAACCGGTTATGCTGAATGATGTTACAGGCAGCATAACATTCTCCATGGCTTCTCCAGACCCTTTCACGTCTGTCACATGTGCTCAGGGTGAACCTGCTCTCATCTGTGAAAAGCACAGAGCACCAGCGGTAGACCTGCCAATTCTGGTATTCTAGTGGAAATGCCAATCAAGCTTCACGGAGCCGGGCAGTTAGCACAGGGCCCACCAGAGGACGTCAAGCCCTTAGGCCACCCTCATGAAGTCTGTTTCTGATTGTTTGGTCAGAGACATTCACACCAGTGGCCTGCTGAATTTCATTTTGTAGGGTGTTGGCAGTGCTCATCCTGTTCCTTCTTGCCCAAAGGAGCAGATACTGGTTTTGCTGATGGGTTAAGGACCTTCTACGGCCCTGCCTGTCTCCTGGAATCTCCTCCATGCCCTTGAGACTGTGCTGGGAGACACAGCAAACCTTCTGGCAATGGTACGTATTGATGTGCCATCCTGGAGAAGTTAGACTACCTGTGCAACCTCTGTAGGGTCCAGGTATCGCCTCATGCTACCAGTAGTGACACTGACCATAGCCAAATGCAAAACTAGTGAAAAAACAGTCAGAAAAAGATGAGGAGGGAAAAATGTCCATGGCCTCCACCTGTTAAACCATTCTTGTTTTGGGGGGTCATCTCATTGTTGCCCCTCTAGTGCACCTGTTGTTAATTTCATTAACACCAAAGCAGCTGAAACTAATTAACAACCCCCTCTGCTACTTAACTGACCAGATCAATATCTCAGAAGTTTCATTGACTTGATGCTATACTTTAATTTAAAGTGTTCCTTTCATTTTTTGAGCAGTGTGTATATATTTGCAGCTGGAGGTCCACAAAGGGAGAAAAATGAATGATGTATCATAAAGTAGTTTTTATTCCTGAGCTTTCAACCCCTGCCAGGGTTCTTCATCAGAGGATAATGCTTAGACTAACAAGAATCAAAGGCAATATATAGCAAAAAATTAAGTGGGGGAGGTGGATAAATCAGTGTGATCGGGGTGGGGCGGGGGGGGGGGGTATTGGGTGTACAGTTTGACTTATCCACCTCCCCCACCCCACGTAATTTTTTGCTATATATTGCCTTTGATTCTAAGATGAACAATGCTGGAAGTAACTGCTTAGTTTTGCAGAAATAGGTTTGTTGTTTTTTTTTTTTCATGTATAAAAATAAAAATCTAAAAAGTTTCAAGTACAGCAGGCTATTTATATTTCAGCTGTATGCACAAAGTTAAATAACAGAAGAACAGGAATCAAAAGTAACCCCTGAAAAAAATATGTAACAGATACATAGATAGAATATTATTTGTTGTGGTGAGGTGGGCATTGAGAAAATTAGGTGTGGACCTCAGATAGAGACAGTAAAAGATTTGAGGTGAAGGTAGCAGAGTTCCAGTCAGACCTGATGATCAAAAATACTGCCATAGTTATTATATTTATGAAAGGCTGTTCTGTTTTGGTTAGTTTAGACAAGGAATATGTGATATCTGGTGCTTTTTCATAGTAATAGAGCATATAAACTGGTAGCCCACTAAGGCAAAATTTAGACTTTCAGGTAGGTATGAATTCTCTAGTTTTGATGAGATAGTTATGTAGAACTCTCACTTAATTCAGGGGTGCTTAGAGTTCAATGTTAAAGAGTTAACCTTCTGCAATTTTACTAGATTTGAAAATATTAGTGATGTTTAAATATGTACTAGTGTAGAACAAATCCAAAAATTAGTAAAAGAATAGTGATGAAGTCAGGAGAAAATGACGTATACTGTGAAGTACAGAATAATGTTTATAAAATACTTTTTCAGCACAAAGTCAGCAAGTTTAAACAAGAAACTGGGCTTAGCTTCAGCATACCATGTGGTAAATTAATTCTTACAGTACCTTGGTTAATTTAGATTTTGATTTGAACCCTTTGATTTAAATATAGTGTGTTCAAATTGAATAGTAAGACTAATAAATATTTGCTTTGTTTTTGTTTTCAGGGTTGCATGTCATTTTTGGTAACTGTCCAAAATAATAGCATCACAATGGCACTGGAACCAAATGACATTACAGCATCTGTTTCAGGGTATATGATAAACATCACTGGAGAGTCCAAAAACTACATATTTGAATTCAAGGACCTTAATGGCACTGTGCCTCCCTCTTTGGTGTTCAATGCAAGATACCATGGCCTTTATTATGTGCTGACTCTGATGATGAGGAGTGAAAATGTCACTTCTAAGCCTATAAAGTCTATTCCTGTTTTAACAAGTAAGTTATTATTTACTGGATTTTTTGATGAAATTACATTTTCTACAGAAAATGTATCTGAATTATTAAACTATTAATTGTGTTAACATTTGATTTTGACTGTTGAGTTTGATAAATATGTTTAGTTTATGATGAAAAATAACATTATTAGACTCATGCTGACCACATTTGCTTTCCTATGTTTTTCATTACTCACCAATGCCTGTTATTTAGAAAGATATGTAGTGGTCCAGACTGCATGCACTGTTGGTAACCTAATTAGGTAACCTAAGTCCAGGATTGTACAGTAAAAGATAAGGAGAAAATTGAAAGGGTTGAACCTTTTCAGTTTAGGCAAATGGAGATTAACATGTTACACGATTACAATTTTTAAAATTATTAAACGAATTTGTACTGTGGATTTCTGTTATTACTTGAAATTAATTCCACAACAGGAACATGGGCATACTGATAGAAATATAGCTTGTCAATTTTAGTTAACTTTTGCAAGAATATCCAGACAAGTTTTGAAGGTCCCCAAACTACTACAGACTGATTCCATGACTGCGGGGTATAAACTATGTAGGTAAAAGTGGGTATTGCCCAATATGCAAGAGTTTTGTGGCACCCTAGGCCTGTTAAGAAAGCAGATTTAACAAGGATGCAGTTATCCAGCTGTGCCTTACCCCACTTGCATTCCAAACTAAGTGATCGAGTGATCGAACTCCATCATTTACCAGGATCTGCTTGTACTTCTTTTGATAACAAAGGTGTAAATCAGAGGACCCTCTATAAGACCTCTTGATCCAGAAGATGTGAAATTGGCTCAAGTAAGGACAAAGACATATCATTCAAGAGATGACAATTAAGATGGACAGGAGAACCCACCTATTCAAAGTAACTTATTTTGTAACTGGAGGTGACTTTATTTCAAAGTTCAACCTTCCTTTAAAACTGCATGCAGCCCATCTCTAAAAGTAAGACAGAAGAAGCAAGGAATGGCAGAGAATGTGGTGAAGCAAAAAGAAGCTTGGAGAACTGCGAATTGAACAGCTCACTGAAATTCTTTAGGAAATTCTAGACAACTCTGGGACTCTTCCCAGGGACACTGTGCACATTCTCCAAAATTACTTCTTTGATAGTTTATGAGCCGCTGTTCCTTGGAGAGGTGAATTCAACAAACTCTTATCTTTGCATACAATAAGCTGAGACCCATTCTATCAAGACAAAGCAGTGTGTTAGTAGTCTGACAAGGCTGAGAAGCCACAACTTCTAGAAGGGTACTTCATCATCTAAACACTTCGGCCGGAATGAGTAATGACTTTTCCCTATGAAGTGGAAAAAAGACAGCAGAAGGAAAGCTAAGGGAGCTGCTGCATAGCACTGACAAGGATCATGCAGCAGCACTTCAACAACTCACGAAGAATCTTCCACTTGATCCCGGAGCAGCGACAAAGTGAAAACTCCACACAACATCAGACATCTTCTACATATAACGACTTGGTATCGTAAAACTATTTATCTGTGCCAGAACTCTGAATACCAGTAAATATCCACCCTCTCTATGTTATATGTTTGTCTGTTGAGTGTGTCTGCTTTCAGTCGTATATGTCTTATATACAGTATGCATTTATCATACTTCAATAGTCCTTGTGTTTATCAATACATTTTATTATTCTGTTTCTTAAAACGGAGTGTGCTTCAGTTACCTTGATATAAGGCTAAAGGCCTGGAGACCCACCTTCTACAAAAGAGAAAGGTAAGGTAAATATAGTAGAAGCCTTGCTGAATTATTGGGTTAATTACCTGTATTGCCAAAGGCAAAACATTATTAATTAACCAAGTTTAAAGTATCTTTTTTAAATCCCACATTATTATTGCACCCTCCTCAGTGGATGTCTTATTGATTTATTAATGATCAAAGTCCTACAGCTATGAAGAAAGATTTAAAGAGATGAGTCTTTTCAGTTTAAGGGAACACAGCTGAGTTTTTTTAAATTATGAAGCAAATTAGTATATTAGATGTCAGATATTTATTATTCATCAAGAACACAGAGACACAGATGAAACCTGTTAAAGAAGGCTTCATATAAACGTTAGAAAGTTGTTTGTCAATCATAAAGACATGGAATACATTACCAAATAGTGTTGTAAAGTGATATGTTAGAGACTTTAAACAATCATCTCAATGTAATTATGTGAACATGATTGGAAAGATTTGTTTAGCTGAATGGCCTGTTGTTGCCAAAATTCTTCTACTTTTCCAAATGTTTGTCTGATAAACCAAAAAAAAAAGACGTCCATGGATTTATACCATATCTACAATATCTGAAATAAGCTGAATAGTGGAAATATAAATAAAGACAGCAAGATGTTTTATTAGTTTATTGTCTCGTTTTAGCTAGTCTATAGCTGTTGGTCCAGATAATGGTCCAATTGGTCCAGATTATTAGTTTATTGTCTCAAGTTAGCTAGTCTATAGCTGTTGGTCCAGATAAAGCTTAAAGCGATTATAGAGCCAGATGCGTGTTTGTACATCCCTCTCATACTGGAAGCATGGAGAAGAACTACATTTCAGGATGTACTTTATGCATTTAAATGTGTCTTTTGGTATTCTAAATAAGGTATAGCAGTAAAGTTGTAATGAATCAGAAGCCCTTCTTCAAAGTACAGTTAACAGCAGATTGAGACTACTCAAGTTAATAAAAGCTGTAGTTTACATATGTGATTAAGCCTCAGTTTTAAGAGGAGTGCATGGCAAAATGAAGGCCAGAGGGCACTAGTCATTAATTGTTGTACTTATTTTATTATCCCAATTGAAGAATCAAGGATCAAAACCATCACAACTACCAGATTCAATGGTAGGTTTATAGACAGGCTAATTCATACTTTTCTTTCATTGGCTTTCTTTTAGATGCAGTTTAAGCTCTGCCATCTGTCCAATGCATTTCCTACTGTTGTTCTTTATTCCTGCTTCTGGTGGGAGTTTGAAGTGAAACTCTGCTTCATTTGTGTGGTTGTTTAAACCATGAAAAGTATAGTACTGAATGGCCAAATGTCTAATGAAAGTAGTTTAGGATAGTAGACCCACTTGGGGTTAGTGGTTAAAATATTTGAGCATTAATTCTGCCACTAATCATTATACGTTTTTTCTCTTAGAACCCCTTCCTGTGAACTGGGTTTCTATACATGACTATAAGCCTTCCCCTGAAACAGGAGTCATCTTTGAGATTAAATACCCAGAAAAGTACAATCTGTTTACTCGTGTGAATATTAGCTACTTGGAAAGCACAGAACCACGTTCTATCTTGTACAAAGGTAAGCCATGCTTTTGAACTTTTTGATATGTAGAGTTTATTTTGGCTGTTTAATCAAAACCTATTGTTGCTTCTGGACTCTTGTTTTTCCTATTCTAAAGCCCCCACCCAAAACAAGGTGCTTTACTTGAAAGAAACTAAGAAACATTTTATTTTGGGATATTCAGTTTATGTTGTAGAATGTGGAAAAAAATGCTTGTTTATATATTTTCTACATGCATTAATGCCTCCTTTTTAGCATTTACATAAATTTCTAGTATCCTTCCTTCCTGCTACCTTGCAAAGAAGAGTTGTTTATTGTTTATGGTAGCAGCAATATGACTGACCAGAGTAGCTGCCTACACAATATGTATGTTTCTATAAACAACAGCACTCTTTAGGTGTCTCTCCTTATTATTTTTTTTTTTTGCAAGGAACTTGTGAAAAGTGAGTCAAAACTGGCAGACAGGTGTGCTGGGCCCTATTTTTTGAAATGGGGCTAAGAAAGTGTTGTTCAGTTGTACTTATTTGAGGATGAGAACATCACAGTTCTCATCCTCTCTCACATCCTCTCTGGTAAAACCTATGCTAGTATATTGGAATGGAGACCCAATCAGGTAGTTAAACCTCAAGTCTGTAAAAATCTATGCAACAACTAAAAGTGCAACTCTTTGTCTTTGTACAAATATTTGAAGGATCTTGGAAGTTTGTCAGTCTTTTCTACATATTCTTTCTGAACTTCAGAGAGACTAATATCCATCAACCAGTGGGATCTTGTTGAAGTTAGTACAAAATATAATGTTTTGGGATCCCCTGCTGTATGCCGTTAGGTGTCTGTATGGTGTTCAGTAGAGGTGTGGGACTCCTCTGAGGATGGGCGCAATAATAAGGCATTATTGAAGTTTCAACATTATGAAGTGTTGCATCTCTGTTGTTTATGCATGGTATTTTACTCTTTACTTTATAGGATTGTGATTTCTGGTGTACACTGGAGTGGGTTGCAGCTAAGAGTGATGTGTTTGGGATGAGAATGGGCTCCACCAATTTGGACCTTTTCCAGAAAAGAGCTGCTTACTCCCTGCAGATAAAGAATAATCAGTTGATGTTAAATAATTTTGGCGTCTTATTCATGATTGAACAATAAATCAGTGAAGCAACAACCGTTTTCAAATGAAATTAAAATGTAATTTATCATTTACTGGTCAGTTGACATCCTCATTTTATGTTTGGTCACAAAGTCAGTGTGCTGACCAAACAAGCAAGACTTCATCTACAGAAGTAAGCATCACATCCTGTGATTAGGCTAGGAACTTGGCAGTGCAGAATTATTTTAAAATAAAACTGCTTCTTCTCCATAATTTAGACGTACCAGTTCAGGTAGCTTGGACATATGGTCAAGATGACCCCAAACTCCCTCCCACAATGAGTTTAGCAGGTATGTTGCACTGTGAAAACACCTTTGGGCAGAACCAAGACATGTTAGAGGAATTATATATGTTATAATAGACAAGAACGGTATTTGGAAATTCCCTAGGAAGAGCTGGTCATATAGTGGCCATGGTCTTTCCAGTTTGGCATAAAATGAATTCCACAGGTTTGAACAGATGTATAGTGCACACAGAATGCAATAGTCCCTGACTGCCTATCTTGTATAAACAGCAGTGACTGCATATGATATGCCATACCTGACTGAACAGCCTATTACTTGGAAGTATCACCTTTACCAATAAAAACATATACAGAACAGTTTCTTTGAACAACATGAGATAATTGTGAATTTCCCCTTGGGTTTAATAAAGTATCTATCTATCTATCTATCTATCTATCTATCTATCTATCTATCTATCTATCTATCTATCTATCTATCTATCTATCTATCTATCTATCTATCTATCTATCTATCTATCTATCTATCTATCTATCTAGAAAACAAATAACCTTCTTACTGTCAAAAAATTTGGAAAAGCTTTATTAAAGATGATATTGTGACTGCTTCAAATGAAAACCCATAATGTTATAGCAGTATAGCAGTATTTTTAGGATTCCAAATAATGTTGTTTGAAATTATAATGAGTTAACTGTTCAAATAATAAGATAATAGATATTTTAAAGAGCATATTGTGACCCAGAAGAGGGCAGCAAATAGAAAGAAACACAAAGAACTAGAAAAAAATGACCTGTAATTATGGCTGCTTGTACTGCTTGTAGGCTTGTAAGATCAAAGGCGGAGGTAGATGTCCTGTGGGTAGGGTGGTACTTCAGCATGGTTAGTTACTTTACAAATTAGTTTCTGAGCCTTTAGAACAGTCAGGGCACTTTGACAGGAATTTTTTTTTTACTCTGTATGTAAAGTGACCTTGGGTTTGTGAAAGGTGCTCTATAAATGAAACTTATTATTATTATTATTAAATTGCTGTTTGTTTGTTTTTTTTTTTTACTTTTCATTCAATTAAGAAATGTGAAGAAATTATTGAATCTAGTACTGATATTTATAGCTGGCATATGTTGTGTCTAAGATCTCAGATCTTTTCCTACAATAAATGTGTATATAACTAACTGCACGTGCAAATGACATAGCTTGAAATGTATTCACTTTTGCATGGTTGGGTAACGTACAGCTGATTAATTGTAGTATCTTGATCTATGTGGCATTATATGAAATGCTATATGGCAATATTTTTAGTGAAAAAGTATTTTCCTAGACCATGTTTTCAATAAATGAAAATGTCTTTATTAATGTGTGTTAGTGTGGTAGCACTGCTGTCTTGCAACATGTCCTAAGCTCACCCTGTATGGTGTTGGTATGTTCTCCCCATGTCTACATGAGTTTCGTCCAGGAGCTGCGGTTTCCTCTCATAGTCCAGTGACATGCAGGTTAAGTGGGTTGGCATTGTTAAAAATGGCCCTAATGTGTGTATGTGCATTTACCCTGTGATGGACTGGTGTTTCTCTGCCTAGGGATTGTTTGTGCCTTGTGCCCTATGTTTTGTGGGATAGGCTCCACCTTCACTGGATAAGTGGGTTAAGAAAATTAATGGATGGATGGATGGATGAACTACTGTCCTTTGTGATGGAAATCATTAGTCTGTAAGAGATTAGGCAATGGGAAATTAAAAAAATAAATAAAAATTAAGTTTATTGTCAATAATAAAAATTAGAATATTATAATATTAAAAAAATGACAAGAACAGGCCATTCAGTACAGCAAAGCTCACAAATCCTATCCATCTAATTTCTCCAAAATACCATCAGGTTGTATTTTCAAAGTCCCCAAAGTCCTACTATCATATTACTTGTTAATTTATTCCATGCATCTGTGGTTCTCTGTGTGAAAAACAGCTTCTAACAATTTTGCAACATTTTCTGTTAACAAGTTTCCATCTGTATTCTCGTGTTCTTGTTGAACAACTCATTATCAAGTAACAGCCTGGATCCACTGTACTTATTCATTTCATAAAAAAAAAAAAAAAAACTGTAATCTTTCCTCACAGCTCATACCTCACAGTCCTGAAATTTTCTGGCCTTTTTTTTAGTGCTTTCATGTCATTTTAGTAGCCTTGAAATCTGCACACAGTACTTCAGTTGAGACCTCTAAGATATCTTAAGAATAACCTCCTTGGACTTGTACTCTACACATTGTTCTATATGACCCAACATCCTCTTATGCTTCTTAATAGCTTCTGTACACAGTCTGGATTTTGATAATACTGAGTCCACTATGGCTCCCAGATAACAAGAATGTCTATAAAGAAGTTGAGAACAGTGCTTCAAAAATGCAAACTTACTTAAGATTGCAAAATAACAGGTTACATTATTCAACAAAGTTTAACTTTGCATATATAGGATGTTCTCTCTGGCCAATTAAGCACAAAAATCAAAAGAGTGTGTGTATGTACAATTCAGGAATGTCTAGCAGTGTGCCTTTATCCAAAATTTAAAATTCATTATTATTGCCAATATAAAAAAAGCTGCTGATGAACTCTTGCTGCAATGCAAGTGGGGCATGTTTTGTAAAATGTTTTAAAGATAACTCTTTATAGATAGCTGGAACACAAAGAGGCTCACAGTGCCTTGTGTTTTGTATACATGGCAGGCATTTTGTAGTTTTTATTGAATGGCTATTTTTCAAGCTTAAATGAAAACCAAACTGAAATGACTCTGCTCAAAATAAAAATTAATGAATATAAGTCAACAATACTAAAAAGTAAAATGGTCAAAGGTTAATAAAACTAAACAGTAAATGAATTGACATGTGAAAATATCAAAATAAAACTAATTGAAAAAAGAAACTAACATAGCCTTGTTAAACATTCATAAAACTATAACAGCTTATCTTTCCATCTATGTATTTTATAACCCTCTAATCAAGCTCAGAGTCATAGAAAGATGGTAGGTGACCCAGATACATTGGGTAGGTGCAAAGTGCACAAGTATATGTCGATTCAGTTTGGAGCTGCCAATTAGTAAAATCTGTATGGCTTTGTGAGAAGGGGAAAATAAACAGATGCCTAAATAATAACCTAAACAGGTATTCAGAGAACTTGCAGACTCCACACAGGCAGGGCTCTGTTTGGCATTTGAACCTTGGACTTTCAATGTGTGAAGTTTCAGCACAACTATTGCCTCATTATCTTGCCCATATTTAAATCATGGAAATATAAAGTATGTCTGCTAGGCTGTGTCTTCTGTATCTTTGCCCATGTATCATGTGTACTCTAAGTTATCCATTAAAATGTAGCTAAAGGCTGAATTAAACTGAAACTTTGTAAATTAATCACTGAGATATTTCCAAGTACAGTGGAACCTCGGTTCACCAATGTCTCAGAACACGTACAAATCGGTTTACGACCAAAAAGTTTGCCAAACTTTTGTATCTGTTCACGACCACACACTCGGTATAGGAACAAGCCAGTTTCCCTTTCGGTTTGTACGTGTTCAGTCTCTCCCTGTGCATTTCCTGTGCAGCGAGCAAGAGAGAGAGAGCGAGAGAACGCGACACACACACGAGAGACACACACACACACAGGCGCGAGAGAGAGAGAGACACACACAGGCGCACGCGTGAGAGAGACAGACAGACGGACACACACACACACAGGCAGCGCGCGAGAGAGAGAGACACACACACAGGCAGCGCGCGAGAGAGAGAGACACACACACACACACACACAGGCAGCGCGAGAGAGACACACACACACAGGGCAGCGCGAGAGAGAGAGAGACACACACACACAAACAGCGCGAGAGAGACACACACACACACAGGCAGCTCGAGAGAGAGACACACACACACACAGGCAGCGCGAGAGAGAGCTGGACGCATAAGGTAGAGAAGACAGTTAAAGAATGCACTGGGCTTGATTTTGTTTTCACTTTTGTTTACAGCGATCGGTTCGTAGCATGCATTGTTGCAATGTTACTTTTCTTGGTGGTTTATTAAATTTCATTTTTTCAAATGTTAATTTTTTTCCCTGTGCTTAAAACTCATTAAAAAAAAGTGTTTTTAGCCAGCGGTTGGTAGCGCTATAGCGCGAACTATTGCAGTGTTAGTTTTCTCTGTTGTTCAAGGTTTTCTCAGTGTTATTCAATGTTTTTACATTTAGTTTACTATTACGCTGTTCATTCTATGGTTTGATTAACTATATTTGTGCTTAAAAACTTAAAGAAAAATATATATTTACATACAGTTCGTATGGTCTGGAACGGATTAATTGTATTTACATACAATCCTATGGGGGAAATTACTTCGGTTCATGACCAAATTGGTTTACGAGTTTTGGAACGAATTATGGTCGTGAACCGAGGTTCCACCGAAGTATTTCATTAAAGCACAATTTATTAAAGCTGTCTCACACAATATAGTGTGAACAAACCAACTAATTGTACTGTTTAACCGCCGCATAATTATGTATTGATGGGTGAACACTTCCTGAACGACACAGTTGTTCAAATGGGGGTGGGTTTGTGGATACCACTGTGAGTGAATGAAAAGATGGACCTCTGGAGAGAGCAACATACAATTGTCCGTGACTGAAAGCGGGATCGTCTGTGACGATGGAGGCCACGCTGGTGAAAGTTACTTCATCGGTAGGGATAAGTTTCAGCACTTGTTCATTAAGGTGTAGCGAGTCTTCGTTGTTGACGCTTAATATAGCTTGCGTACTGAGTTGTTCCGGACTTACAGTTGAGAAACACTTTTTTAATGTCTTTTAAGCACAGGGAAAAAAATTAACATGTGAAACATCCGTAATGTAATAAGCCACTAAGAAAAGTAACATTGCAATAATGCACGCTACGATCCGATCTCTGTAAACAGAAGTGATAAGAAAATCGAGCCCGGTGTATTCTTTAACTGCCTTGTGGCTCTGTAGTAGTGCTGCTGCTTTGCAGTAAGGAGACTGTGGAAGATTGTGGTTTCATTTCCCGGTTCCTCCCTGTGTGGATAGTGCTTTGAATACTGAGAACACCGCTATATCCATGTAACGAAGTATTAACAGGAAATTGTCTTCATGTAATAGTAAAAGGCAAATTATCCACGACAAACAAACTGTTTTAAACGCTGCATACCAAGCCGCGCCGCTTTTTAAATGTTTTTTAAGCAGAGGGAAAAACATGAACATTTGCATAATCCGTAACGCTGCTTTCAGTAAGTACAATGCACACGCGTTTAATTTGTCGGCCACTTTTTGCCAGCCGCCTTTTCTGGTTTGGGCTGCTTTGCAGTGTTACCGCTTGTGCATCATAAATCTTGAAATCCTTTGAGTAACTAATTAACTAACACACACCCACCCACCCAGCTTGTGAAAAAAAAAATGCACCCTTTCTTTCATCATTTTGCTGCAGCCTATCAAAGACTTGCTGATCATGTTTTCTAGACTCATATACATTGGCTTTTAACTCAGCGCGGGGGCGCACATTCATCTCGGATTATTACATCCTGCTAGACTAATCTGCTACACGGCTGCGTTTGAAAAACTGACTTATCCCTGATGAGTTTCACCGGTATTAATGATTAGGAATCTGGTTGGAACAAAACCCTGCCTCCACATGGGTTCACCAGGACCGAGTTTGGGAAACACTGCTGAACAGAGACGAAACCGACTCAGGTGAGGAGTTGGGGCGGGGCAAAGTGGTTGTAGCTATTGATTATTCAGTGTTGTTTGCCTGGGTGTCTGATCTGCTCGACAGGATCCTAAATAAAAGAAAAACAATGTGAAGGCAATGTCACAGGTGATCCTGTGGTATAGCGGGTCCACAGCTCCCCTTCAAAAGGCCATTTTTAAATAAATAATCATCGCACTCACAGCGTAGCGAGGGGTGTGGAAGTGTGGCTGAAACAGTTTCCGGGTGGAGCCGTGCTGTGGGCATTTCTCCCCCTGTGCAGTGTGCGCGAGTGAGGAGAGAGAGAAAGCCGGTACGTTACAGTGAGCGAGAGCAGGCTCGAAGGCAATGTGTTCCTGTGGTATAGCGGGTCCATACCTCCCCTTCAAAAGGCCATTTTTAATCAGGTGACTGACAGTAGTGGAGTCAGGCACAGAGAAGGTCAGCTGCTGAGAGAGCATCTCGACTGTTGCAGGGCCTGCATCGGTGAAGCAGGTGGGAAGCTAATGAAAAAGAGGCACAGGGCTTATTGGTTTTTAAAGACTGCTTCCTTCATTGTGTTTTAACCTCAGTTTTAAAGGATTGCGCAGCTCTCTCTCGCGCTGCCTGTGTGTGTGCGTCTGTCTCTCTGTGGCGCTGCCTGTGTGTGTGCGCGGCTCTCTCTCTCGCGCTGCCTGTGTGTGCCTCTGTCTCTCTCTGGCACTGCCTGTGTGTGTGCGCGGCTCTCTCTCTCGCGCTGCCTGTGTGTGTGCCTCTGTCTCTCTCTGGCGCTGCCTGTGTGTGTGCGCGCCTCTCTCTCTCGCGCTGCCTGTGTGTGTGCCTCTGTCTCTCTCTGGCGCTGCCTGTGTGTGTGCGCGGCTCTCTCTCTCGCGCTGCCTGTGTATGTGCCTCTGTCTCTCTCTGGCGCTGCCTGTGTGTGAACCAAGGTTCCACTGAGGTTGACTAATGAAAAGTCAATGTGGCTCAGAGATGCATGTGGAGTGTGGCACAGACAAACAGAAATGATGGCATGTTTTCCGAAGCGTCGCTTCTGAGTTGGTGGGCGTGGCTGTGCGAGTTTTCGTCGTATCCAATGGTCTTAGAGTTGGTGGGCATGGCTCCTTCCTGTGTGCTTTCATAGGTGTCTTGCCCGCTCTGGCGGCGGCTTAGAGAATCTATATATGGCTCCTTCCTGCGTGCTTTCATGGGTGTCGTGCCGCCCTGGCGGCTGCTTAGAGAATTATATATATAGATACATTTTGTTACAGTTGACCTTTACAATTGTAATCATCATGTCTTTGGCAGATCCTAAATAAAGAAAATGTCAAAATCATTTCAACAAGTTTGAATAATAATACACCCTATTAAGAACAATATAGAGGCAAAAACTCTCATTGTGAATGTCTCCTATTCAGGCAAACAAGCTTGATGGACTAAATGGTCCTGTTGTTTGTCAGGTTTTTTATGTTTGCAGAAATGTCTTTGATCCAAAGATATCTGCTGTTATGTCATCATGTGCACAAGCCCAAAGTTAATGTATTGCTTGTTTTATTAGCCGTAGACCAGCTACTGCACCTCTCCATTCAATTATCATTAATGCAATACTCCAGTTCACAAGGTCATTAATTGTATGTAAGTGCTTATGGATTTGGTTTTAAATATCTGGATTTATAATTTTTGTATCAAGAGAAATTGCTGTAAATTACATCCAGTTTTACAGCCTGCTATATCACTTATTGGGTGTGGACTTTTTATTCTTTAGTTTTGCCCCAGTTTCTGCTTCATTTCACCAAGTCATGCTAACATATTTCATTGTAGCCCACAGTATATAAAATATATTTACAGGATTGTTAAATACTGAACCTATTTTAATTAACAGACGCAAATCATGATTTACTTTTGTATTACATTGTTTCAGCAATTCATTTCAGGCACAAGGAGTGCGTCATACACTTCCTCATAGCAGCCGTTGTGCCGGATCAAGAAATGGTAACAAGTCTCTGAAAAAGATTGCCAGAGGCATAAGTTCCTGGCTTGTTCCCACTTAACAAGAAAGGTACTGGTTCCCATCGGATTCTGACACTAGTCAAGTGGGTTCAGTAAATAGCAGGAAGGACTGATGGGCTTAAAAACCTTTCTCAGGCCTTCCACATTAAAGAGCTGGGTGCATGAACATGCACAAATGGATATGATAAAATTTAATTTACATGTAGTTAGAGAAATTCTAGCATAAGGTGTGTGACCTCTAGGGGGCATCAATGAGCTCCAAACTCCAGACACAACTGCAGCACCACAGTCATTCGTTCAAAGAAAAAGGTTTTATTTACATTCTTCTTCTTCTTCTTCTATTGGCTGTTCCCATTATGGGTTGCCACAGCGGATCATCTTCTTCCATATCTTTTTGTCCTCTGTATCTTGTTCTGTTACACCCATCACCTGCATGTCCTCTTCTCACCACATCCATAAACCCTTCGCTTAGGCCTTCCTCTTTTCCTCTTCCCTGGCAGCTCTTTCCTTAGCATCCTTCTCCCAATATACTCAGCATCTCTCCTCTGCACATGTCCAAAACCAACGCAATCTCGCCTCTCTGACTTTGTCTCCCAATTGTCCAACCTGAGCCGACCCTCTAATGTACTCATTTCTAATCCTATCCATCCTCATCACACCCAGTGCAAATCTTAACATCTTTAACTCTGCTACCTCCAGCTCTGCCCCCTGCATTCTGGTCAGTGCCACCATCTCCAACCCATATAACATAGCTGGTCTCACTACTGTCCTGTAGACCAGGGGTCCCCAACCCCCAGTCCGCGGCCCACTACCGGTCCGCAGCCATCTGACAGCCGGGCCGCGAGAGAACTGCCGGCAACGGCGACTCACTCAGACTTTTCAGAACGCTTGGCGGGCAGGGCTTTGCAGCGGTGCAGAGAGAGGAGAGAGACTGAGGTGAGAGACTATTACAACAAAGTATTTTTATGGTCCCGACAGTTTCCCCATATGACATGAGTCTGTAGAAATCACGTTACTATGAAGTACATTCAACAGATGCTTTCATTACAACGAAGTGACCTTGAAATGCTTGAACGAATCATCCACAGAGCAGTTAGATCTGTAGTCGCAGCTCAGTTGTGCACTTGTGCACAACGATCCCCAAACAGAAACATTGTAAAAAATCTTTCTTCGAACTTTCCTCGTACTGTTTTTTTTTTTTTTTGCTGTTTTTGTTGTCTGTGGTTTTCATTGATTCCTTTTGCTTATTGCTTGTCAACATTTGAAAAACATCCATTTACACACATGTATTCTGTCTTGTTCCTACTGACCTTCATTTCTCTCCTCTCTAGAGCATATCTCCACCTCTCCAGGGTCTCCTCAACCTGCTTCCTACAATCGCTACAGATTACAATGTTGTCAGCAAATATCATAGTCCACAGGGACTCCTGTCTAATCTTGACTGCCAACCTGTCCATCACCATTGCAAATAAGAAAGGGCTCAGAGCTAATCCCTGATGTAATCCCACCTCCACACTGAATGCATCCATCACTCCTACCGCAGACCTCACCACTGTCACACTTCCCTCGTACATATCCTG
Source organism: Erpetoichthys calabaricus (assembly GCF_900747795.2). Lineage (NCBI taxonomy): Eukaryota > Metazoa > Chordata > Cladistia > Polypteriformes > Polypteridae > Erpetoichthys > Erpetoichthys calabaricus. Next base: position 160,991,447 of record NC_041394.2, on the reverse strand, counting down.
TACAACTGTTATGTACTTCTCTGCCACTCCTGACTTCTTCATACAATACCACAAGTCCTCTCAAGGCACCCTGTCATATGCTTTCTCCAAGTCCACAAAGACACAATGCACCTCCTTCTGGCCTTCTCTATACTTCTCCATCAACATCCTCAGAGCAAACATCGCATCTGTGGTACTCTTTCTTGGCATGAAACCATACTGCTGCTCACTAATCATCACCTCACTTCTTAACGTAGCTTCCACTACTCTTTCCCATAACTTCATGCTGTGGCTCATCAATTTTATCCCCCTGTAGTTACTACAGTCCTGCACATCCCCCTAATTCTTAAGTATCGGCAACAATACACTTCTTCTCCACTCCTCAGGCATCCTCTCACTTTCCAATATTCCATTAAACAATCTGGTTAAAAACTCCACTGCCATCTCTTCTAAACCCCTCCATGCTTCCACAGGTGTATCATCCGGACCAACGGCCTTTCCATTTTTCATCCTCTTCATAACTGTCCTTACTTCCTTCTTGATAATCCACTGCACTTCCTGATTCACTATCTCCACATCATCCAATCTCTTCTCCCTCTCGTTCTCTTCATTCATCAACCTCCCAGAGTACTCTTTCCATCTGTTCAACACACTCTTCTCGCTTGTGATTACATTTCCATCTTTATCCTTTATTACCTTAACCTGCTGCACATCTTTCCCAGATCAGTCCTTCTGTCTTGCCAATCGGTACAGGTACATTTCTCCCTTATTAGTGTCCAACCTTTCATACAACTCATTATACAACTTTTCTTTAGCCTTCACCACCTCTCTCTTCACCTTGCGCCTTATCTCCTTGTACTCTTGTCTATTTTCTGCATCTCTCTGACTATCCCACTTCTTCTTTACCATCCTCTTCCTCTGTATACTCTCCTGTGCTTCCCCATTCCACCACCAGGTTTCCTTTTCCTCCTTCCTCTCTCCAGATGTCATGCCAAGCACCCTTTGTGCTGTCACCCTTACTACATCTGCTGTAGTTTCCCAATTGTCTGGTAACTCTTCACTACTACCCAGCGCCTGTCTCACCTTCTCTCTAAACTCAACCTTGCAGTCTTCCTTTTTCAACTTCCACCATTTGATCCTTGGCTCTGCCTTCACTCTCTTCCTCTTCTTGATCTTCAACGTCATCCTTCAGACCACCATCCTATGCTGCTTAATTACACTTTCCCCTGCCACCACTTTGCAGTCTTCAATCTCTTTCAGATTGACTCTTCTGCATAGGATGTAATCTACATGTGTGCATCTTCCTCCACTCTTGTATGTAACCCTATGTTCCTCCCTCTTCTTAAAACACATATTCACCACAGCCATGTCCATCCTTTTGGCAAAATTCACTATCATCTGACTTTCTTCATTCCTCTCTTTGACACCATACCTACCCATCACCTCCTTGTCTCCTCTGTTCCTTTCACCATGTCCATTGAAATCTGCTTCAATTACCACTTTCTGTCCCTTGGGCACACTGTTTATCACTTCATCCAACTCACTCCAAAAATCTTCTTTCTCCTCCATCGCACACCCAACTTGCGGGGCATGTGCACTAACCACAATCATCATCACACCTCCAATTTCCAGCTTCATAATCATCACTCTGTCTGACACTCTTTTCACCTAAAGAACACTCTTGACATACTGTTCCTTCAGAATAACCCCTACTCCATTTCTCCTCTCATCCACACCATGATAGAACAAATTGAATCCACCTCCGATCCACCTGGCCTTACTCCTTTTCCATTTAGTCTCTTGCATGCTCAATATATCAACCTTCCTTCTCTCCATCATATCTGCTAACTCTCTCCCCTTACCAGTCATACTGCCAACATTCAAAGTTCCTACCCTCAGTTCCATTCTCTTTATCTTCCTCCTCTCCTCCTGCCTCAGGGCACGTCTCCCCCCTCTTCTTCTCCTTCTTCTTCGGCCAACAGTATCCCAATTTGTGCCAGCACCCTGTTGGCTATCAGTACTGGTGGCGGTCGTTGTTAACCCAGGTCTTGTCCGATCCAGTATGGAAATTTGTATTGTTGAAATAAAACACAATAAACTTTATTATGAACAGTGTATTTTGAGAAATCCCTTTCTAATTAGCTTTAAGTTTTCATACTAAGTTTGACTTTGGTTGTTAGTATTTTTATCGTGCAGTGTTTGACCTTGCCTTTCGGAATTATTGCAATCAACAGTCCATCACTTAACATTTCTCTAATATTTCAGTGCTGTAATGGACGTTTCTGCACATATGATATAGTCCGTCACACTCTCTTTTGCAGCGTTTTACAAAGATGTTAGTTCTGTATATAACTAATTATTTGGGGATTTCCTTTACTCACGTGATAGTCTCTCAGTATTTTAAGTGCTTTTCTACCATCTTCAGCTGCATCTCTCATAATCAAAGATAAACTTTATTCATTTAACTCATAGTAAGCTTCCTCATTCTTAATTTTGTTCTTGTCCTCATCTGCGTTGTCCAGTGGCTCAGACAAGGTGGTTTCTTTGAGATTCATCAGCTGCAGATGTCCCAAGAATTTAATCACCCATAGTTCGTAAATCTTCTCATCTCTGTCAAAACAAAGCTTGCTTCATCGGCTTCCTGATTCTGTCCTGGGCCCATAACCTGTTGATATGTCCATCACACGTTAAGGGATAACCGGTTTATATAAATACTTTAATATAAATATAATGGGAAAAACAACACGTACACGCAGTACTTTTCTCTTTGCTCAAAAAAAAAAACTTTATTTACATTTCTGTTATTAACACAGATATTACATCACCATGAGAGCAGAAAGCCCAGTTCTATACTACCACAGAAAAAAATCCAATCAATACCTCAACAAGTTCTTTATTTAAAAAGTGCTATGTGAGATAAGATTGTGCTTTCGCGCCAAACAGGCAGTTTAAATCTACGCATCTAGTTGCCAGTTGTAGGCTGAAAACAAGACGGTGGTGGTGTTGCTTCCCCTTTATAGGTGCAGCTGTGTGGGATTTTCATGGCTCTGTTTTTCAAACAGCAGTTGCCAGAGTACTGCTCAATGTTTGTTTTTTTTTAATTTTGGTGTTTGTTCTTCCTCCAGCTCCAGCCATTACAATAATAATAAAATTATATCTCAAATAAAATCGCAATCACAATATCTGTCAGAAAAATCACAATTAGATATTTTCCTCAAATCATTCAGCCATCATGAAAACTATAGAAGAAATGATCAAGTCTCCAAGAAAAAATGTACTAAACCCTGGGACATTTTATAAAATACTGGCTGTCATAACAACTGCACTATCCATATGTTGCCTTTTCCAGCTAAAATATAGGACAATTAAGGTGTTTTCTTAGTATGCAGGATACAGAGAAGACAGTTTGTGAATTTACTTCTAAAATGCTTTATTCACTAGCTGTTTAGATTGTTCTGTTTGTTTAGTAGCTTTCAGTTAATGCAAAATGCTGCTGCGAGGATCATTGGTAGAAACAGGAATTGTAGCATATTCTTGCTGTTCTTACGTCATTACACTGGCTTCCAATTGAGTGTATGGATGATTTAACTTACTGTATATTGTTTTAAATGGCTTAACCATTTTTACTTACCAGAAAATATTATAATCTTAAAATGCTGGTCTTCTAAAGGTTACCAGATTAAATAAAAATACTGTATTTTGTGTGGTTTGTCTACAAGATAGGGAAGCTGTGGAATGAACTGCCTCCTTGTATAAGAAATGCTTTTTGGTCTCAGTTTAGAAATCCAGACAGAATATCCATTAATTTTGTTAGAGCTGTTGATTTTCTCCAAAATAAGGGGCAAAGGGCAGGCAATCACTATGAACTGTTACTGACCCTCATATCCAAGTATTCTGTTTCACTTCTCTGTACCCTGCCCTGGTGCTTAGAGACACTGCTGCATTTACAAGCTACTATTCTTGCCCATGGAAAGGGATACTAGGAGCTTTGTGATTTAAAGGCATTCATTCACTCTGCTTCTTGTTGTACTTGGCATAATATAATTATGATATTGTAGAATGCCCTGCAGGGGACGGGTGGCCTGTTCACCTTGGCAGTCAATATTCTTCAGTTAAGTAACAGTGGACACCCGGAAGTTAGGTTTATTGTTTTTCTTTCCTCTGTCTGGCCATATCTTGGTTTTAATTTTTAATAGGTGTGAATGTCATAACTTGTTTATATTAATAATTGTTATCCAGTTTTTACTTTGTTTTTAAAATATTTTTTATGTTTATGCATGTAGATATTTGGTTTAATAAATTTGAGTTATTGCATTTTAGTTGTAAATATGTGTTATCACATTTAAACTGTATTCAGTGAAAACAGTTATTCAACTGAAAAAAAAATTAAATTAAAAACTCGGACCAAGTTGCCCTTGTAAGAATGAGAATCAGGATGACTGACACAAGGCCTTTCATTGCTGTCAATCCCATTAAGTGATCGAAGGGTATTTCGCACACAGGCAGTGATTCTAAAGCTTGGCCTTGAAGCTGCATCGCAACAATTTCAAAACAATTCAGCATCTGAGAGGAGAGCTGTGGCCAATCACTATCTAGAAAAAGTGATATGAGGGTCAAGAGCTTTGCATCATATATTTTTTTAATGATTTTCTTTTTTGTCTTTTTTTGTAAATAATTTTGTTGATTTCAGGATTTCATTAAAATTCATACTTAGAGATCAATAGGCCATACACAGCTGCAAATCTAGAAAGCAAGGAAGAAAGTAAATTTTGAAATGGGTTGGCTGTGATTCTCAATACCTTTAATGAATGGCCAAAATCTAAAAGTAAATGATTTTTTTTTCTAATTTAAATTAGCATTTCTTTTTCCCCTTGTTTCGTAATAGACAGGGTTTCATCTGAGTACAACAAGATGAGACAGCATTGCAGCAATTTTGTTTAATTTGTTACAACAAATTGTTCATTAAAGCCCATCACACTGCCTATATTTTCTAGTCATTTTTCGGTTGTAGCCTTCATTTACATAATCTTAGAAAGCCTTGGACAGTGTTGGTTTACCAGTCTTTGTAATACCAGTACTACCATTTGTGTAGTGGGATATTGCCAGAGATAGTTATTGTACTGGATAACTCGCTGTGATCTAATTATTTATAGTGGCAGGTTCTTGTGTGTACAAGAGTTGATAGCTAATGAACATTCAGGTGGAAGTACAATGCATACAATGGAGCCACAAGGAAAAGAAGGTATTTTAGACTATGAAGACAGAGGAGAGGCTTGTCAGTCCATGATAGAATGAAAAAAGCCTAAAGATGAGCTGAAACAGCTTCTGAACTTACCATGCCCGGAAAAGATTCGTAAAGTTACAGATGCTGTCAAGCAGCATGGTAATTGGATGTCAAAATGAGGTGAGCTCACAATACTTTAGTGGCACAAAAAGTCATTTAAATCTTTACTGTAAAGTTTGAAGGAGTCATGAAATCTGTTTTCCAATACTGATCCTACTCAAGTAACTGGACATCCTCAAGGCAATGAGATCCAGCAACTGCAGAAACTCATAAGAGTGAGATGATCACCAACTTAAAGTCATTTATCATGACACCAGTTTATGCTGTAATTTCCCAATCTCAAGAGCAGTAAGTAAAAATTTCATTCTTATATGGTAAGAGCAGTGTACATTTCCAAAACATACATGCCTGTTAAGGGCATGCCTAACGATTTCACTCACAAGTAGGGTGTTGGCATAAATACATTTTGGAAAGACTGAGTGAGAGTCTAAGTTGAGTGAGTTAAGACATACAGGCAGTCCCCGGGTTATGTATGAGATAGGGACTGTAGGTTTGTACTTAAGTTGAATTTGTATGTAAGTCGGAACAGGTACATTATTTTAATAAATGCTATTGCTGACCGACTGTAACCAAGTACTCTGCCAATGAATGATGGAGTTTCACCCCTCTCTGACCTTTTTATTATTTCTACTTTATTTTCAATGGTGATGGTTTTTCTCTTCTTTACTATATCACCAGCACTTGCATCAGATTTGTGTTTCAGAGACATTCTTGAAGGGTGAAGACAAAAGGTTAAGATGAGCTGTTCTGCACAACACTGTCAACGCTATCACAGTACATGTCTGATGTACTGACAAGAGACAACTTCGTGCTATGTGCGTAACAGTACAATCAGGCTTGCTATTGAGAATGAATGGGGGCAGCGAGGGGTGGTTCATCACCGGGAGCCGCCCGAGGGACACTACACTGCACGAGCAGCGAAATCACCCCCCTCCAGCCACCTCTTGCAGCATCCCCAGGCCGAAGATGACTGAGCGGCAGTTACTGAGGCACATGCAGCGCAGCTGTGGCCTCGTTTGTAAGTTGTAGTTCGGATGTCCGTAACCTGGGGACTACCTGTATATTTCAAATAGGCTGAGTAAGAGTGTGTAGTGTCTGTAGTAGAGTTTGTTTGGGAAACTGAACCTGTGTTTTTTTATAAAATTAAAGTCTTTTATTTAAATGTACTAGAAATGTACTTTAATGAAAGGTTATATTTGAGGCACAAATGTATTAACTGCTGTTCACCAATTAAGGAATGGAATGACATTACACTTCAGGTCTAAAATTTTCAACCAAATTTATATAATACAAAATGTCTACCAAACTTACTGTCCAGAGCAATATCGGTCAATCCATCCCTGCTTCTCTGAAACATACACAAAAAAAAAATAAAGATAAACAAAATACACAATAGTGTAGCAAATGAAGATAATAATAGCAACCAACAATAAACCAATAAACAATGCATACAGAATATCCTGCACGTCTGTGAAAAAGAGTCCTTGTAATGCAAATACATATACCTTTAACCTTCAGCCAGCTTATCTAACTGTGATTGAAAAATGATATGTGGTAACAACAGCAACTACAATAGGTACTCAGATGACAAAAGAAAATATGGTTTAGCACTGCTAACCTGAACTATTTCAAGTGGAATGCAGGCCTTGGCTGCTACTTCACAATGATCTCGTTGGTAACTATAAATCCAAAAGGCAATACTTTCTTCTTCCACATTGGCAGCAGACCTAGTTGTTGTTCCTTCAGTAAACTCCAGTCACAAGCAAACTTCCAACCAAACTCTCTCTTCTCTGTTTTACTTTTTTTAAAATACTTTTATTTTTAAAAGACGTTTTGTCATGTTTTAGGTATAGCGCTCTGTCAGTCCAAAGAATGATGGCACATATATTTACTTAATATCCATCCATCCATCCTCTTCCGCTTATCCGAGATCGGGTCGCTGGGGCAGCAGCTTGAGCAGAGATGCCCAGACTTCCCTCTCTTCCCTCTCTAGCCACTTCTACTAGCTCTTCCGAAGGAATCCTGAGGCGTTCCCAGGCCAGCCAAAAGACATAGTCCCTTCAGCGTGTCCTGGGTCTTCCCCGGGGCCTCCTCTCGGTTAGACGTGCCCGGAACACCTCACCAGGGAGGCGTCCAAGAGGCATCCTGATTAGATGCCCAAGCCACCTCATCTGACTCCTCTAGATGCGGAGCAGCAGTGGCACTACTCTGAGCTCCTCCCGGACGACCAAGCTTCTCACCCTATCTTGAAGGGTAATGCCAGACACCCTGCGGAGGAAACTAATTTCAGCCACTTGTATTCGTGATCTCGTTCTTTCGGTCACTACCCACAGCTCATGACCATAGGTGAGGGTAGGAACTTAGATTGACCGGTAAATTGAGAGCTTTGCCTTACGGCTCCTTTTTCGCCACGACAGACTGATGCAGAGCCCCTCATCACTGTGGATGCTGCACCGATCCGCCTGTCGATCTCATGCTTCATTCTTCCCTCACTCGTGGACAAAACCCCGATATACTTGAACTCCTCCACTTGAGGCAGGATCTCACTCCCAACCCTGAGAGGGCACTCCACCCTTTTCCGGCTGAGGACCATGGTCTCAGATTTGGAGGTGCTGATTCCCATCCCAGCCGCTTCACATTCAGCTGCGAACCGATCTAGAGAGAGTTGAAGATCACGGCCTGATGAAGCAAACAGGACAACATCATCTGCAAAAAGCAGTGACCTGATCCTGAGCCCACCAAACCGGACTTCCTCAACGCCCTGACTGCACCTAGAAATTCTGTCCATAAAAGTTATGAACAGAATCGGTGACAAAGGGCAGCCCTGGCGGAGTCCAACTCTCACTGGAAATGGGTTCAACTTATTGCCGGTGGTAATTTTACTCATGAAGAATTTCGTGAAAGCACTGAACAAGGAAGGTGAAGGTTTTTGTTATTTAACACAGATGTTCCCAACAATAACTGACGCCAAGATCAAAGAGGGCATTTTTGTTGGCCCCCAGATCAGACATGTTATGAGTGACAAGCGGTTTAAAGATCTGTTAGTTTGGTCGGGAAAAAATTGCCTGGAAAGCCTTCAAAGACGTTGTTGACAATTTTCTGGGCAATTACAGAACCCCAAACTACATTCAGCTGGTAGACAAACTTCTCAAAGCATACAAGACAATGAAGTGCAGCATGTCACTCAAGATTCATTTCCTCCACTCACACTTGGACTTCTTCCCTGCAAATCTTGGTGCTGTCAGTGACGAACACGGTGAAAGGTTTCACCAGGACATTGCTACGATGAAGAAACGATACCAGGGCAGCTGAAATCTGTCAATGCTTGCCGACTGCTGTTGGACACTGCAATGTGATGCACCAGACCTTGAATAAAAAAGAAAATCAGGAGCAAAACACTTTTAATTCTGTTGAATTTAATAGCTTATGCGAAACATAAACGTGACTAAATAAGTTATTGTCTGTAAACATATAGATGTCTATTTCTCAGAGTTCCTACGTGATGCAGTAAAATCAAACTATATTTGTGCATACTCGGTAGGTACCTGTCACAATCAGCAAAAACTTTTCTGGAAGCAAGACTTTTCAAAAAAATTGTTGTGCTGTGAAATTTATAATTAACACATTTTTCGGTGTAACATACAACAGAGGAAACTTTAAGCCTAGTTATATAAATTAAAGTCCTCCAAAAGGAAGATGTTTGCTTTTACTAATATCAAACAGCATCTTTGAATATTAATATGAATGTGAATTGTGTTTTTGCAGATTTCTTCAGAGGGAAGGCAATTTTTAAGCACTGGTTGCCTGGGACTTGTTACAGCAACGTTACATTCCAGTTGGTTTCAGAAGCAAATGTTAACAAAAGTACACTGGTCCAGTATAGTGGGATTGGTCATGAACCACAGCAGCACAGGATGGGTATTTCTTTTATTTATGTTCTCCTTATTTGATACTAAAACATTCTTTATTTTTGATCTTCATGCTGTTGCTCCAGATATGGCTGGAAATAATAATCACTTATCTGTCCATGCCTTTTTTCAACTCAGGTTTTTGTGGTACATGATTATCAGGCAGTAATAACTATTTTTCATGTCACTGAACTATTAATAAATAAATAAATAAATAAATAAATAAATAGACTTTCTTAGTAGAGTGCTACCCAAGGTAGACCTACCTATAATTTGATACATGCATCGGAAATTCTTGTCAAATGCAGGCATGTTGCTGTTTAAACCTTTTTGAATAATTTTTTATGAAGGGATTATTAAATATCTTGCAGTGACAACATTAATAGTTTCCCGGATCAACAACAATCTTCACTTGTGAAAAGAAATTAACTTACCAATTAACTCCATCCATCCATCCATCCTCTTCCGCTTATCCGAGGTTGGGTCACGGGGGCAGCAGCTTGAGCAGAGATACCCAGATTTCTCTCTCCCCGGCCACTTCTTCTAGCTCTTCCGGAAGAATCCCGAGGCATTCCCAGGCCAGCTGGGAGACATAGTCCCTCCAGCGTGTCCTGGGTCTTCCCCGGTGCCTCCTCCCGGTTGGACATGCCCGGAACACCTCACCAGGGAGGCGTCCAGGAGGCATCCTGATCAGATGCCCGAGCCACCTCATCTGACTCCTCTTGATGCGGAGGAGCAGCGGCTCTACTCTGAGCCCCTCCCGGATGACTGAGCTTCTCACCCTATCTTTAAGGGAGAGCCCAGACACCCTGCGGAGGAAACTCATTTCAGCCGCTTGTATTCACGATCTCGTTCTTTCGGTCACTACCCATAGCTCATGACCATAGGTGAGGGTAGGAACGTAGATCGACTGATAAATTGAGAGCTTTGCCTTATGGCTCAGCTCCTTTTTCACCACGACAGACCGATGCAGAGTCTGCATCACTGCGGACGCCGCACCAATCTGCCTGTCGATCTCACGCTCCATTCTTCGCTCACTCTTGAACAAGACCCCGAGATACTTGAACTCCTCCACTTGAGGCAGGATCTCACTCCCAACCCTGAGAGGGCACTCCACCCTTTTCCGGCTGAGGACCATGGTCTCAGATTTGGAGGTGCTGATTCCCATCCCAGCCACTTCACACTCAGCTGCGAACCGATCCAGAGAGAGCTGAAGATCATGGCCTGATGAAGCAAACAGGACAACATCATCTGCAAAAAGCAGTGACCCAATCCTGAGTCCACCAAACCGGACCCCCTCAACACCCTGGCTGCGCCTAGAAATTCTGTCCATAAATGTTATGAACAGAATCGGTGACAAAGGGCAGCCCTGGCGGAGTCCAACTCTCACTGGAAACGGGTTCGACTTACTGCCGGCAATGTGGACCAAGCTCTGACACCTTATCAGGGGGTCCGGTACCCCATACTCCTGGAGCACCCCCCCCCACAGGATTCCCCGAGGGACACGGTCGAACGCCTTTTCCAAGTCCACAAAACACATGTAGACTGGTTGGGCGAACTCCCATGCACCCTCGAGGACTCTGCTAAGGGTGTAGAGCTGGTTTCGTCCGCGACCAGGACGAAAACCACACTGTTCCTCCTGAATCCGAGGTTCGACTATCCGACGGACCCTCCTCTCCAGGAACCCCGAATAGACTTTTCCAGGAAGGCTGAGGAGTGTGATCCCTCTGTAGTTGGAACACACCCTCCGGTCCCCCTTCTTAAAGAGGGGGACCACCACACCAGTCTGCCAGTCCAGAGGTACTGTCCCTAATGTACAACATCCAGAGCCTTGAGGAACTCCGGGCGTATCTCATCCACCCCCGGGGCCTTGCCACCAAGGAGTTTTTTGACCACCTCGGTGACCTCAGTCCCAGAGATGGGGGAGCCCACCTCAGAGTCCCCAGGCTCTGCTTCCTCATTGGAAGGCATGTTAGTGGGATTGAGGAGGTCTTCGAAGTACTCCCCCCACCGACCCACAACGTCCCGAGTTGAGGTCAGCAGCACACCATCCCCACCATACACAGTGTTGACACTGCACTGCTTCCCCCTCCTGAGACGCCGGACGGTGGACCAGAATCTCCTCAAAGTCGTTCTCCATGGCCTCCTCAAACTCCTCCCATGCCCGAGTTTTTGCCTCAGCAACCACTGAAGCCGCATTCCGCTTGGCCTGCCGGTACATATTAGCTGCCTCCAGAGTCCCACAGGACAAAAGGGACCAGTAGGACTCCTTCTTCAGCTTGACAGCATCCCTCACCAACGGTATCCACCAACGGGTTCGGGGATTGCTGCCACGACAGGCACCGACCACCTTACGGCCACAGCTCCAGTCAGCCGCCTCAACAATAGAGGCACGGAACATGTCCCATTCGGACTAAATGTCCCCCATCTCCCTTGGGACGTGGTTGAAGTTCTGCCGGAGGTGGGAGTTGAAGCTACTTCTGACAGAGGGCTCTGCCAGATGTTCCCAGCAGACCCTCACAACACGTTTGGGCCTACCAGGCCTGACCGGCATCCTCCCCAACCATCGAAGCCAACTCACCACCAGGTGATAATCAGTTGACAGCTCTGCCCCTCTCTTCACCCGAGTGTCCAAGACATGTGGCCACAAGTCCGACGACACGACCACAAAGTCGATCATCGAACCGAGGACTAGGGTGTCCTGGTGCCAAGTGCATATATGAACACCCCTATGCCTGAACATGGTGTTTGTTATGGACAATCCGTGACGAGCACAGAAATCCAATAACAAAACACCGGGTTCAGATCGGGAAGGGGGGGCATTCCTCCCAATCACGCCCTTCCAGGTCTCACTGTCATTGCCCACGTGAGCATTGAAGTCTCTCAGCAGTACGAGGGAGTCCCCAGAAGGTATGCCCTCTGGCACCCCCTCCAGGGACTCCAAAAAGGGTGGGTACTCCGAACTGCTGTTGGGGTAAACCCCAATGTACAGGCTCCAAGTCGGGGGGCAATAAGTATGCCCACACCCGCTTGGCGCCTCCCACCAGGGGCAACTCCAGAGTGGTACAGAGTCCAGCCCCTCTCAAGGAGATTGGTTCCAGAGTCCAAGCTGTGCATCGAGGTGAGCCCGACTATATCTAGCCAGAACCTCTCGATCTTGCGCACTAGCTCAGGCTCCTTCCCCTTCAGAGAGGTGACATTCCACGTCCTAAGAGCCAGCTTCTGTAGCTGAGGATCGGACTGCCAAGGTCCCCGCATTCGGCCACCACCCAACTCACACTGCACCCGACCTCCTTGGCCCCTCCCATAGGTGGTGAGCCCATGGGAAGGGGGACCCACGTTGCCTCTTCGGGCTGTGCCCGGCCGAGCCCCATGGGTGCAAGCCCGGCCACCAGGCGCTCGCCATCGAGCCCCACCTCCAGGCCTGGCTCCAGATGGGGGCCCCGGTGACCCACGTCCGGGCGAGGGAAAACGCCATCCAAATTTTTTATCCATCATAGGAGGTTATGTTGAACCGCACTTTGTCTCATCCCTCACCTAGGACCAGTTTGCCTTGGGTGGCCCTACCAGACAACAGAGCTCCTAGGATCATTGGGACACGCAAACCCCTCCACCCCGATAAGGTGGCGGTTCGAGGAGGGGTACCAATTAACTAAATGTGTAAAATCATCCTGTAGTTCATTTATATTTAATTCATGCCTTGTAGATAATGCTGGCATTATAAGCTCCAGTCCCTGTAACAGACAACTAGATTAAGGGGGTTTGATGGTGGATGGATTAATGTGAAATATTTTTTTCACTTTACTTAGAAAGCCATCAGATAGTATTAATTTCTTAGGGGCATGTTAACTTAGGTAAACATTATGCTCATATAGACTTACAGTATATGGATTGAGTCCTACAATGATATGTCATCAAGTAATATACATATACCAGTAACGGCGCACTGCATGATAATGTGCAGTGAATACACTTGACTTGAGCATTCATAGTTTTCATAATTTTTCTCTGTACATTTAGCATTCGTTTGCTCAGAGATTGATGCGCTTGCTGCTTCCTGAGCAGCTCTTCTTTTCTACACCCTAGCGGCCCGCTTCTTCTCTTTTTTCGTCGGAAACTGATTAAGTCAATGTATGTGTTGCAATTACTTAGTACGTTTTCCTTAATTTTTCACTTAAGCTTGCACGTAAGTCTTCAATCTGCCTCAAGAATGATTTAAGATATGAAGAGGTAGGGGAATTGATGGCAAAGGTGGTAGGGATAAGAACTGCGCCCATACACATGTGCTGCACAGCCACCCTTCTGGCCACTGCCGAGAGTTGATTCTACAATAATATAAAAAAAAATAAAAGGAGGAATAACCTTAGAGGTCAATCATCACCCCAAAAGCGGATAGTAGACGTTACATAGTATATGTGTACTAAATTTCAGGTCAATAGTTCAAACGGTTTGTGAGCTACAGGTGATTTAAAATCCTGGACAGAAAAACGAACAGCCATGGTAGCGTATTATATAAGAAGATTGATATACTGTATATATATTTCATAAAAACATATATCTAAAATAATTAATTATGTTCTTAAACCTATGGGAAATTAAATTTACATTTTCATTCATGGGCAGCATGGTGGCGCAGTGGTAGAGCTGCTGCCTCACAGTTAGGAGACCTGGGTTCGCTTCCTGGGTCCTCCCTGCGTGGAGTTTGCATGTTCTCCCCATGTCTGCGTGGGTTTCCTCCGGGCGCTCCGGTTTCCTCCCACAGTCCAAAGACATACAGGTTAGGTGGATTGGCGATTCTGAATTGGCCCTAGTGTGTGCTTGGTGTGTGTGTGTCCTTGCGGTGGGTTGGCACCCTGCCCAGGATTGGTTCCTGCCTTGTGCCCTGTGTTGGCTGGGATTGGCTCCAGCAAACCCCCGTGACCCTGTGTTGAGATTCAGTGGGTTGGAAAATGGATGGATTTTCATTCATGTACATTTACATTTACTTATTTAGTTGATGCATTTATTTAACATTTGTGGTACATTTGGTTACATTCATTTTGTTTTTTCAATTTGAGTTAAACAGGTTTATTCAAAATCTCTTTTCTTTAAAATTGTATTCAGTGTTTGTATGCTTTTTCAGTTGCTACATCTCTGTTATTCCAAAAGATAGAGCATTAGAATCAGTTTTATAAAATGTATTGCATTTGTCACTGCAATAGATGGCACATCACAAATATTAACACTGCTTTTATGAATTCCATACCAAATGGCATATAACAGAGACATATGCATTGCCTGGTGCAGTGCAAATGTTAACACTGTGGTCTGAATTGATTACGTAAGATTTCAACCCATCTTACAGGTAGTAGCTAGTTTGCATATAAGGCATGGTTTCCTTTTTTTAAAAAATACATCAAAGAATAAAATCCAAAATGCTGCATGAATGTATTTTGTATATCCTAGTCACACTAAATGATTTACTTGTCTTTGCTGTATTTTGAATTGTTTGCCTTTACAGTGCCCAATCCACCCATCAACATTTCACTTCACTTAATGCACATAAAGAGAAGTTCTCTGTCTGGTAACGAGATACCATTGCATCAAAGATATGTGGAAGAGTCCAGCACTGATCAATCTGACAATACCAGACTGCTTAATGATTCTTACATCTCAGATCATAACAGCAGTGACTCTGAAACCTCTGCTTCTTCTGACTGGCCACATTCAGTGACAGCCTTTTCCAGTGAAAGTGAAGAATTTATCAACCAGCTGGTGGAGAATGAGTATGAGAACGAAATGGGATCTGCTATTGAAAATGACACTTTTCAGCCACTGCAGCTGGAACTACGATGGCTTCCTCCTAATCCTCCAACAGCATATGATGGTTTCATTATATACATTGTTAGAAATGGTAAGCATTGTTTGAGCAGCAGGATACAGTAAAAAGATAGTGAATCTGTTAATCCATTTTAATTTATTAATTATTTTTATTATTATTTTTTTAGGAAACTCCAGTGATATTGTCCAGGTGGATGAAAACACTCATGAATTTTTCACTGAGATCAAAGAACCAGGAATTTACAAAGTGTCTGTCACTACATTTAGCTCATTTGGAATGTGTAAATCCAGGGAAAGCATTAGTGACACTAGTATCACTTTTTACCTAAGTAGGTAGTTTTTGTAAATTATTTTGAAAAATTTTAATATTTCACAAAATGGAACTCTGTAGTAGTGTCATGTACAATTTTGTCAGAAAACTACATAATTCATAAAAATGCATAATACAGGAACAATCATTTCTATCGGTAAGTAATACATAAAATCGATAAAATAACCTTGTTTAAAGGACTGTGGTCCTTGTATTAAAAAACAGCTATAAGCAAATTGTAAAGCAACATGTTTGAGACCAGATTGGTGTCATTTAAAAGGAAAACCCTTGAAAATGTATTCAGAATTGAAGTAAATTTGCATCTGTTTCTATCTGCTAGAATGCTTCTTCTATGACTTGAATGTTTGTTTGACCAGAGAATTGAAGAGACTAAACATAAAATAAAATGATTAACATTTGGAAGTGTCTAGCAGATTTTACAGCTGCTTTGATAAAATGCAATGAAAATTGACATAGCAGCAGCTACCACATTAAACACATCTATATATTGCAATTAAAAAAAAAACTTACCTCTTCACCATATTAAGTACAGTGTCTTGTCACCTGTGTTATTTTTAATGGGGTCATGAATGCAGAAGCGTTTTTTTATTCTGTTGTGTTATTTTAGGGTATTCCTTGCAAGTGCAGTTCAGTCTTTATTATTACACTCGTATTTTTTTTACCTTTTACATTTTGATTAATATCTTTCCATCAAGCTGCACACCATTGTTAGAATTTATGAATGAAGCATATATTGCTCTGTGGAGTCTGTTGGATTGTGCAGTGTTTATGATATTCATCTGTAGTGGTTCTTTAACTTATAACTACTATCTAAAGACCACATTTATTCACCCATATCATTATTATTATAAAGTTAATAAGGTCCTCATTTTCATGTGAACAAAGAAGAGTGAAATTGTTACTTGCGTGTGCAATTCAACACCTCGCCATGCTCTGGTACTTGGATCAGTCAGTATAACTACTATACCTTGAAACTTGTATTAGACCGAACAACTCTGGTCTGGATTAAATGGTTTAGAAAATGACATAACATGACTTAAAATATCAGGATATGGCCCAGCTGTTTAATAATATTGTACTATCAGGCAATAGTACACAAAGAATCAGAGTTAGGAATTGAACCAACAACCTTAAACTTCAGTGCCTTAGCAGCTATAAAGTAGAGAAGATTGAGGGAAAAGAGTGACCGCAAGGGGCAGAGAGGATACATTTGACTGTGATTTGGATGTATATGCTAAGTATTCAGGTTTTTTTGAGAACTGTTATTCTGTCTTTAAAAGAAAATCTATGGAACTACCTGGAGGGGGGTAATGAGGAGGAACCTTGGCTTTACCAATTTGAATTCAATTGGGTTTTGATGCAAGTTAATGGGTTGTTTATAACAAACAGCACATTCAGACACAAGGTTGCTCATATGTGATCCCAATGCTTGAGTATCAAAGGTCAATGATTCACTTGTAGACATTTAAACTACAGCAGCACATCCTGTCCTCTATCAGTCAGTCAGTACTTCTGTATTAGTTGCTTCAGATGAATTACAGCCTCTCCTATACAGACTGGGTAGAGTCAAGCTATTAGTGAATTTGTACTGTAAACACCTAGAATATGCCACTGTTCAGGGTGAGTTCACTTCTCAGTTCTGGGGCATCTCCTTCATCTCATTGGGAGTCGGGATTTAGTTTCTGAATGAACCTTTTTTTATGACCTTATTAGTAAAGGCAGCTACAAGCACCTGTGGACAAACAGTGAATGCTGCGTGTCATTGCATAAACTTTAGGACCCATTAGTGGACACAAGTTAAAGAAAGAGGCCCTGATTGCTGTTTTAGCAGGAAGGCTGTTACAAGCCAAGCAGGTATCACTCCTTTAAAACTAAGTAAACTTTAAATACTATCCTTGTCCTGTTTATAGGCAATTTCTCCCAGTTTATGCATTTTTTGTGTTATAGTATGTAACTAAAACATTTTATACATTTCTGTTTTGATTAAAAGTTATGGATAAAAAATTCTAAAGTTACCAGTGACTAAATAATTTTGAAGAATCCAGACATTTTAGTTGTATTAATATATTTTAGTTGTATTAATAGAATTTGCTATTTAGTAGTTTAAATAATCAGTTATTACAAAATAAGAACTTAACCATTTTGTTTCATTAAGACAATTTATAAATCATCAGTTATGAATTTGTATGTCTTCAAGATTCTGAAGGAGACCCTGATTCTTACTTCAGCGTTAAAACTTGACTTGCAGGCCCAAGTGGAGAATGGTTTGAAGAGCAAAAGGAACCACCACAAAATGTCAGCGTACATCTGTTGAGTTCTACCATTGCATCTGTCGCCTGGTCCCAAAGTTCAGAAAATGACAATAGGTTCCTGTTGTCAGTTTTCTCCCTGACTTGTGCTAAAGCCAATTTTAACCAGAGAATGGAGCACCACTACTGTAGCCAGGTGAGAGAAATGTTACTTACACTAAAAATACTTATTTGACCATACTTCTTAGCCTTGGTTCTAAGAAACCAGTAGTAGTAGTTTTGTCATGTGTACAGAGAAATTGGTGTCCCACTGACATGCAAATATGATTCCTGCCTCAGGTGCCATGATAATTGGTTACTCATTTCTTTGTTAAATGAATTTTTAGTCCAGAGCCAATTCTGCTCCCACAAACTGGAATGAGAGAAGTATCATGTGCATTAAGGCTTTTATTGTTTTTTTGTGAACAGGAATCTTTTAGTACACTGCCTAACTGATATGGTTGCAGCAATACAGTGATATTTTATCTAAGAAATGATTTAGTAAATCCCCACTTCTAGGCTTGATAGTATAATTAAATAAAATATGTGAAATTTGAAAGTATATTTGTACAAATAGTGCTATTATTGAGATATTAGGTAACTCAATAACCTTGATGAACTGAATGGTCACCTTTAATTTTCAAAATTTGGTAAGCATTTAATATATCATCCATCACTGAATGGTCCTTACGGATGACACTGCAGTTGTGACCCACTGGGCTGGCTACTTTGAGCAGTTGTTCAAAGCTGATCCTTCGGCTAGGACGTTGGATATCTCTGGGTCCACGGTTCTTGAGGCTGATCCTCCAATTAGCTGTGAACCACCCAATCTCACTGAACTTCTCCAGGCTGGTGGTTAGGCTGTCCTCCTAGCATTGCAAGCAATCTTTGTTTCCATTTGGGAGGCTGGCATCATCCCAACTGACTGGAAAACGGGACTTGTCATCCCTATCTGGAAAGGGAAGGGTGATCGCCTGGATTGCAGCAACTACAGGGGGATAACACTGCTCTCGGTGCCGGGTAAGGTCCTTGCTAGGGTCGTCCTCAATAGGATCCATGATCACTTGCTCACCTATCAGCGACCGGAACAGTCTGGTTTTACGCCTAAGAAGTCTACCATCGACAGTATCCTGGTACTGAGGGTTCTCATGGAGCATAAACGTGAATATCAGCAGAGTTTCTTTGCACTCTTTGTCAATTTTCGCAAAGCATTCGACTCGGTTGATCGAACTGCCCTGTGGGACATCCTGAGGATTCGCGGGATCCCCTCAAAGTTGCTGGATATCATGGCCGGCCTGTACACTGGTACTGTGAGTGCTGTGCAGAGTGGAGGCAGGACCTCTGTGTTTTTCCCAGTTGATTCTGGGGTTCGTCAGGGGTGTGTTCTTGCTCCTACTCTGTTCAATGCTTGTATGGACTGGGTGTTGGGCAAGGTAGTGGGGTCCAGCAGCTGTGGGACATCTGTTGGTGAAGAAAGGTTCACGGATCTTGACTTTGCTGACGATGCTGTGATCTTCGCAGAGTCAATGGAGGCTCTGATCGGGGCGTTTGAGAGACTGAGTGAGGAGTTTGAGTGTCTGGGCTTGTGAGTGTCCTGGATAAAAACCAAGATCCAGGCCTTTAATGACCTCTTGGGCACAGCCATTAGCAGTGTGTCTGTTTGCAGAGAGAGTGTTGACCTTGTTGAGAGGTTTACTTACCTTGGCAGTGACATTCATGTCTCTGGTGACTCTTCCTATGAAGTCAGTCGACGGATTGGGAGAGCATGGGGGATCATGAGGTCGCTGGAAAGGGGTGTGTGGCGCTCCCGATATCTATGCAAAAGGACGAAGGTCCAAGTCTTTAGAGTCCTGGTGCTTCCTGTCTTGCTATATGGTTGCGAGACATGGACGCTATCCAGTGACCTGAAACAAAGACTGGACTCCTTTGGTACTGTGTCTCTCTGGAAAATCCATGGGTACCGTTGGTTTGACTTTGTGTCGAATGAGCGGTTGTTCATGGAGTCCCGAATGAGGCACATTACCTGCATTGTGAGGGAGCATCAGTTACGGCACTTTGGCCATGTGGCGCGTTTCCCTGAGGGTGACCCAGCTCGAAAGATCCTCATTGTTAGGGACCCGAGTGGCTGGACCAGACCAAGGGGTCGTCCACGTAACACCTGGCAGCGGCAGATAAAGGGTCATTTCCGAACGGTGGGACTGGACTGCATGTCTGCCTAGGGGGTTGCAAACCGGAATCCCAAGTTGTTTTGTTGTGTAGTGGGTGTGGCAACGCACTGTACCAGTGCATGCTCCCCAACTTGACTTGACTTATTTAATATATGCTGAGAAGCAAGTGTAGCAGCCACACTTTAGAATGGAAGTCTCCAAACCCAAAGTTATACAGAGAATGACAAACATATTAATTCAGATAAAACACGTAATAGTGGAAGAGACAGTGCTTAAAATGTATGACTTGAGTCGGTAAGGGCAGGCGTCTTTCTGACTTACCTCTGTCACCTTTGGAATTAAGTAAAGTCCCCAATTTTACATGCACCTGGAAATAGAGGACTAAAGAAAATGAGAACTACTCCAAAACCATTTCCCCCATTTGCAACTTACACAGCATTCTAGAACTGAGATGATATTTGCATATAATTAAATAAATTATTAAAAGATCTGAAGTGCATGATTTTTTTTGTATGTTTTCTGTGTACTCATATAATGAAGGGTCTTAAAACAGACACTGTTAAAGTTACCTTGTTCAAACATGTACTTAAAATGAGCTGACCTTGGTGTTTTTTCTCGAAGGGGAAGGGTGTTATGAATTTGGGATAGAAATAAACACAGTACTTTTCATTCATGCCTCAATTCTAAGGTTTATTTATATACCTTGTCCATCCAGGATAGTCTCCAGTCTGCTGCAACCCTTAGTTTTGATCTTATGCATGAATTGATTGATGGGCAAAACACAGAGGAGGAATTAATGACCTTTATACTAAAATACCTCACTTCTGTCTTTCTGTTCAATGCAGAAAAAATAAAAGGTCATTGGTTTGTGGTGTGACCAATCTTACGTTTTACAAACTCTAAAAAGGCAAAAAGACAGTATGTAAATTTTTAAAAAGTTTAATTGAACCCTGTTTCATTTTCATACATGCTTTTAGTGATGGATTTTTGATACACATTAAACACATATTTTAAACTCATTAAATAATGAAGTCACAATATACTACAAGATGCATCCAGCAGGGAAAGAAAAAAATCAATGCAAATTTTAAAAGGCATAAAATGCATATCTGAGACCTAAAAATTTTAGCAATGAAAGGGATACAAACTAAGACAACATCATATGGTGTTAAAGAGCCCTGATAGGTTCAACTTAATTAAACACATATTTTAAACTCATTAAATAATGAAGTCACAATATACTACAAGATGCATCCAGCAGGGAAAGAAAAAAATCAATGCAAATTTTAAAAGGCATAAAATGCATATCTGAGACCTAAAAATTTTAGCAATGAAAGGGATACAAACTAAGACAACATCATATGGTGTTAAAGAGCCCTGATAGGTTCAACTTAATCTTTAAAATTAAGCTGCTTGCAAAGGATATACGTACATTGAGCTCACAAGTATTTGCTTTACCCCTTCACTCTACTGCAAAAATATCAGAAGAGCTGTTAATCCTTCCTGTGGCCCACATTTACTTTTCAAGAGGGAAATGGACACCATGATATCCTCACACTTACCATGTTACATAACCTCACCCATTATATGATTTCATGACATTGTAGTGTTTTGGATTGGATCCTAAGAAAAAAAGAGGATTACTGATCCAAAAAAAATACAAAAACGTATAAATAAATAAATGACAAGATACTTAAAATTAATGTAAGAAATTGTAAAAAAAATTGTAATTGGCTGGCTTATGTAACAGCTGGAGAGCTATGGATAAAGATGTTAGGTGATACACATAGGCACAGGCAAGGACTGACTCACTCTTGTTATGCTGGGTTGTATACCTTGTGTATTTTAAATCATCATTTGACTCATTTTATTTTCATTTTCATTTTATTAGTGTCTTGTAGTCAGTTCAGTTATAATTTTCTTTCTGCAAACTAAAAACTTTCACTGGTACCTATCAGGAATCCTATTTTAAAAATAGTTTTATTTTATGATTGGTATAAGGGAAAGGATGAGTCAGCCAATTTCCCATCATTAGACTGTGGTGGGATTATGGAAAACTACACGTTTGACAGTTTTATTATTAGGTTTTCTCCAAATGTCACAGAGTAAATAATTCCATGACAATCTAGGAAAGGGACACTGTTGGGGTTTATCTTTATCTCATAAAACATGTTGGAAATTCAGAGAATGAAAAGGTTGTCCGGTTAGACTTGATTACAAAGACTGAGTTCTTATTGATCATTTATATAGAGAGTTTAATGGTTCAACCCATTATTTATTAATAGTAGCTTTGAGAGCAGGATCAGAACAGACTGATCTTCACTGGGCCAGCAACTGTAGGAGATAAGTCAGATATGCTGAAGGTCTGAGCAATATTTAAGTTGATTAGCTACATAATACGAAAACATGTTGCATTTTTTGATGACTATTACTACAAAAGTGCAAGTATTGAGGAGATCCTACATCTCCAGTAAGTCACATCTGCCATAGAGGTATTTTGTTCCTGGTAATGGTGGAGTCTCAATAAAAGTGTCTCATCTGGTTTGGGATTAAGTATTTTTTTAATTTGTTGGCTGTGATACAAGGAAGCAGGAATCAAGTAATGCCCATGAGTTGTAGGAAAATGGACATTGTGTAGTTATTGAAAAAAAGGATGGTCACAAGAGATTAAATTAAACTTTCAATAGTATGTTTCATGTTCCATTCGTTGACACCATAAACTGGTCTTGCATTTTTTTAAATGTTAGGTGCCTTTAAATGTAAACCTATGGCACAACTGGGCAATTCTGATCTACAATCTGATCCAATGTGCTCCTACCTACAAGCTTATTATGAGATGGCTAATATATGTCTGTCTTGTAGCAAATGAACCAAGAAAAGAGCCTGCTTGGCTTCTAAATCAAAGTTTCACAGTACCCAGTAAATCAGTTTCAGGTAATATTTTATTGACATGTCATCCTCATTGCAACTGAAAATTCTAAGGATAAGGTCATGGTAAGTCTTACTTGTTGTTTAGGACCAATGGGGCTGGCCAGAAACAAAGGAATGGGGAAGGTGCACTTTTACAACCAACTTAGCGGTTTATTTTACAATAATAATTTATTGACAAAATCCGGTTAACATTTCTCTAGAGAGAAAATAGCTTTGAAAACAATGCTAGCTCATAAACCATAGAATGAACAGGAATATTAGTGCCTACCTTTGCAAAATGTTTAAGGATGTTCAGTTCTAGGACTCTAAGGAGAGGCTGAGCTGTGATCAGACAAAATATCCATTTTTGGTAATGAACACTGGCACACTTAGCATAAAGAGCATCAACAGTATTTGTAATATCTACCACAATGGCTTTGAGCATACCACATTCACATATACAAACATGTGAGGCTTCTCAGTGCAGGTTCCTCCTATCTAGAAATTTCCAACCCCACCAAGATAAATTTAATCTACTAGCTAACCCGCGGTGTAGCATACCCCGCATAATTATTTATTGATGGGTGAACACTTCCAGAACGACACAGTTGTCCAAATGGGGTGGGTTTGAGGATATGACTGTGAGTGAATGAAAAGATGGAACTCTGGAGAGAGCAACATACAATTGTCCGTGACTGAAAACTGGGTTTGGCAGATACAGGCATATCGTTTTGAAAGTTTGTCCCTGTGCCTTATTAATTGTCATTGCAAAGGCCAATCTAACAGGAAATTGTCTGCGTGTAAAAGTAAAAGGCAAATTTGAATCTGATGGAGTCAGGGATATCCGGGGAATAAGGATAGTTTGTGAGGTAGGAGCTGCGATAGTTTTACACTCCAGTACATTGCGGTGAATGCTGGTAACAGTCCGTCTAGAGCCATCACAGAGACTTCTTGCTGGCATGAGGTTCCTGAGAAGCATGATGACTGAACCTATTTTAATTTTGAGTTTATGCGGAGGCATGCCAGTGGGAGTAAGACTGTTAAGAAATTCTTCGGGGAATGAAACTTGATCTGCGGGATCGTCTGTGACAATGGAGGCAATGCTGGTGAAAGTTACTTCGTTGGTAGGGATAAGTATCAGTACTTGTTCATTAAGGTGTAGCGAGTCTTCGTTGGTGACGCTTAATATAGCTCGCGTACTGAGTTGTTCCGGAGTCACAGTTGAGAAACACTTTTTTAATGAGTTT
This sequence comes from Erpetoichthys calabaricus, assembly GCF_900747795.2. NCBI lineage: Eukaryota > Metazoa > Chordata > Cladistia > Polypteriformes > Polypteridae > Erpetoichthys > Erpetoichthys calabaricus. The sequence goes on along the minus strand of NC_041394.2, from coordinate 160,967,452 downwards.
TAAGCACAGGAAAAAAATGAACATTTGAAACATCCGTAATGTAATAAACCACCAAGAAAAGTAACATTGCAACAATGCACGCTACAAACCGATCGCTGTAAACAGAAGTGAAAACAAAATCAAGCCCGGTGCATTCTTTAACTGCCTTCTCTGCCTTATGCGTCCAGCCCCCTCTCTCTCTCGCGGGTGTGTCTCTCTCTCTCGCGCGCCTGTGTGTGTGTGTCTCTCTCTCTCGCGCCTGTGTGTGTGTGTCTCTCTCTCTCGCGTGCCTGTGCGTGTGTCTCTCTCACGCACCTGTATGTGTGTGTCTCTCTCGCGCGCCTGTGTGTGTCGCTCTCTTTCTCTCTCTCTGGCTCGCTCGCTCGCTGCACAGGGAGAGACCGAACACGTGCGGAAATCATCGGCACGCATGGCTGCTTATTGAATTATTGTTGGTGGGCGGGGGCTCTGTGAGTTGCCGGCTATGGCGCTGTCTTGCGTGCATGACGACTGAACCTATTTTAATTTTGAGTTTATGCGGAGGCATGCCAGTGGGAGTAAGACTGTTAAGAAATTCTTCGGGGAATGAAACTTGATCTGCAGGATCATCTGTGATGATGGAGGCAGTGCTGGTGAAAGTTACTTCGTCGGTAGGGATAAGTTTCAGTACTTATTCATTACGGTGTAGCGAGTCTTCGTTGGTGAAGCTTAATATAGCTCGCGTACTGAGTTGTTCCGGAGTCACAGTTGAGAAGTCGATGTCGCCATATAGTTGTTGAACGGGATCAGAAATAAAAGGAAAACAATGGGAAGGTAATGGACGTGGGAGGAGTGTTAGAGTTGGTGGGCGGGGCTCTGTCGTGCGTGCCATGGTCGGCTGCTTAGTGAATTGTTGGTGGGTGGGGCTCTGTCTTGCGTGTGTCTTGCTTGCCATGTCTTGCATGTGTCTTGCTTGCCATGGACTTAGTGAATTATATATATAGACTAGCAAAATACCCGCGCTTCGCAGCGGAGAAGTAGTGTGTTAAAGAGGTTATGAAAAAAAAAGGAAACATTTTAAAAATAACGTAACATGATTGTCAATGTAATTGTGTTGTCATTGTTATAACTGTTGCTGTCTTTTATATATATATATATATATATATATATATATATATATATATATATATATATTATATATATAATATACACACACACATAAACATTTATATACATATACATATATATACATATCTACATATACACATCTACATATATATACACACATACATAAACACACACATAAGACTTACTGACTGAAACGGGCTTTCATTGACAATCATGTTACGTTATTTTTAAAATGTTTCCTTTTTTTTTCATAACCTCTTTAACACACTACTTCTCCGCTGCGAAGCGCGGGTATTTTGCTAGTATATATATATATATATATATATATATACATATACACACATACATGCAGTTTTAATAACACAGAAATCAATATAAACATTAACATCATTATCATATGAGAATATGAAGTAATATATAAGAAGCACTTTTCATATAAATATAAATTATTAAACAGTAAAATCTTCTTCTGTAATTTGGTACCGTGGCAATTTGTGTGTCTGTCCAGGATTTTAAATGACCTGTAGCTCGCAAACCGTTTCACCTATACACTTGAAATGTGGTACACATATAGTACGTCACGTCTACTATCCGCTTTATGGGTGATGATTGTTTTACTCTTTTTATCTTTATTTTATTTTATTGTAGAATCAACTCCTATCTGCGCACAGCAGGGCAGCCGTGGGCGGATGCATATGATGTATTCACTCCATGTAATCGTGCATTGCGCTGTCAGTGGTATTTTCATAAAAGAATTTGAACAACATATAAGAAGCGTATAAATTATTAAACAGTAAAACATTAACATTTAAGAAGTAAAGTTACATTAAGTACTACTGCAGTGCCTTCGGGTATACCTCATTTTTTGTTTGCCCATTACATGCTTAAATGTATACATTTTTTGGTGCACCTACCTGAGAACACGCGACATATAACCGAGCGTGGGAGAAGCATGGATTTTAAACACGCGTTGAGTTGATCTGCTGGTCTCCCTCGTGGAATAACTGCTAATGTTTGACTAAAATCTACAGCGAGTAAAACGACATTACCTCCTATTTTTTTTTTTACGATCTCTGAGATCTTGCTTTTTTCGGTTCAAGGCTTCATAAGCTCTTTTATGTTGTATGGTGTACTTATCCCAAACCATCATCTTTGAATGTTGCAAGACTTTCGCCTTGTATGTAGATCGGGGTAATTACATTCATTGCATTCCTAGTCTGAATCACAATCTGATTGTATGGGTGGTTACCTGGCACTGTAGGGTTGCCACCCGTCCTTTAAAATACGGAATCGTGCCGCGTTTGAGAATGAAATTGCGCGTCCCGTTTTGAATCAATACTGAACGGGATTTATCCCGTATTTTTTTTATCATTTTTTTTTTAAAGCAGCGTCTCATGCAAATCATCCCACACGCATTTTATGAAGATGCCTCCTTTCCTACTTTTGATTGGGTAATACTTGATGTCATCGTTAGTTTGATTGGTGTTTTTAACTGTCCAGTGAGGAGGGCGTGTCTTTTAAGTACAGTCTGCAAAGTGTTGGCACTGAGATGTGGCGTCAGCGCCATAGTTGAAGCCCCTAACGTTGCGGTCAGCAAGTCGGCTAACATCCGCCATGTGCCGTCTTTCAGTTGCGAGAAGCAGATCATAGAATGGTTGAAACTGTTGCCCCTAACGTTGCGCCACGGCGTGTGGTTCGTTTATACCTCGTGTCTTCTCATTAAAGTTTTATCTCGCGAATATGTTATTGCAATCCGCAACGGGAGTGTTTCTATAAACTTAATTTAAACTTACGTTTTACACCGTGCTTTGTTTCCCTTATGAACATGCTTGTATGCTTAACTCGCTCCGTTCTCAATTGTTTAATTAATTTTTTGCTCTTCGCTGTTTGCGGCTGTTCCTCCATTTCCCCCTACTTCGTTCTTTTATCTCGCGAATATGTTATTGCAATCCTTAACGGGAGCGTTTCAATAAACTGATTGAAAATAGTTTTGCATTTACCTTTTTAGTAAAAGGCGAGCTTTTAAGCCTGAGAAATCACCCCGTAAATGCACACATTTAATTGCACATGTGTTAATATGTATGGTTACACAGTATTAAAAGACAGTGAACAACGTCAGTTACCTTTGTTCCCGCGTTTGATAAAAGGTGAGCTTTTAAGCCTGAGAAATCACCCCGTAAATGCACACGTTTAATTGCACATGTGTTAATATGTATGCTTACACAGTATTAAAAGACAGTCAAAAATTAACGTCATTTACCTTCGTTCCCGCGTGTGACTCGTGCTGTAAATCTCTTCCTTGTTTTTAGTTCATGTGATTACGTAGGAGGCGTGATGACGCGATACGTGACTCCGCCTCCTCCATTACAGTGTATGGACAAAAAATATGTTCCAGTTATGACCATTACGCTTTGAATTTCGAAATGAAACCTGCCTAACTTTTGTAAGTAAGCTGTAAGGAATGAGCCTGCCAAATTTCAGCCTTCCACCTACACGGGAAGTTGGAGAATTAGTGATGAGTGAGTCAGTCAGTCAGTGAGTCAGTCAGTCAGTGAGGGCTTTGCCTTTTATTATTATAGATAAGCTATAAAAAGGCTAACGTTGAGCAGTGTAAAATAAAATAAAAAATGGCATGCTTGATAATCCATGGCTTATTTTACAACAGCTTGCATTAGAGATCCTCTCTTTCCCTTTCCCACCATATCATCTTTCACTGAGTTTTTATTTCAATGAGCCATGTAATCATCAATGGTCAGGCATTTTTATATCATTTGAATTCAATTTTTGTTATTTTCTAATCTTTAACACATTTCAATGATATTTGTACCATGCCAGACTACTCTTGACAACTGCAGTGAGGTGAGGGTGGAATGCTGCAAACTTAAAGAAAAAAAATATATTGACTGAGGATGCAGAAGGCAGAAGCAATCAGCACGTTATAACCCATTGCTTTTTGTACTTAGGGTTGCAGAATTTGCTTATCTCTTGTAATTTTAATCTCTCTAGCATTTTCCTTTTTTTTTTTTTTTTTAATAAAGAAGTCAGTCTACTTAATATCATAGACTCCACTATAAACACTGCTGTTGCTTTCACATACAACTGCGTATTAGTGGAAAAAATCACTAAGGTTGGTTTTCCTCATACATATCCACACTGAATATCTGACTCTTGTCTCAACTGTCATAAATGCATTTATTGATTTGTCTGTGATACACATTAGTCAGCTGCTTAACAAATTTTTTAGTTTGTTGTTTCATCTACCTTTGAAGTATGAAGTATGCTCCATTACCTATCCTACCTATCTATTCCCACATTTTATAGTATGTGCCCTTTTGTCTGAATTTCAGTTTAATACTCTTAATTTTTACAATATTCACTCTGACAAAACATTGAAAATCTTACTATATTATGATTGCTTGATCTCGACAGTTTAATGATCTTAATATTCAGAAGTTGATTTTGATTATTACAGAGACCACTAGCAGCTTGTTCTCTTCCTGTTGTTAAATCTGCTTTAGTGTCTGGATAATACATTTTTCTATGAATTTGTAATATTTCCTTCTCCCTAACCATCATCATATTTACATGTTTTTTTATTTTTTTATTTTACCCCATTCCCTACCCTCATTATAAATTAGGACTTTTAGGTGCTGCAGATATCAGGTTTGCAGTGACCGCAGAGTCCAGTTTAAGACACCTACCTGACATTTGCAAAATTATGTTGTATGGCATGCTTTAGCTGCTGTGTTTTTTTCTAATCTCCTACAGCTGTTATTAGGACATTAGAAAATTAGAACAATTTAGAGGAGAACAGGCCATCCAGCCCAACAAACCTTGCCAGTCCTGTCCAATTAATTTTTCTAAAATAATATCAAGTCTAGTTCTGAAAGTCCCTAAAGTCCTACTGTCTACCACACTACTGTGTAACTTATTGCATGTGTCTATAGTTCTCTGTGTAAAGATAAACTTCCTTATGTTTGTGTGAAATTTACCCTTAACAATTTTCCAACTGTGCCCCCATTAGTTCAACTGTTCTTGATGAACTAATTTTAAAATAACAGTCTCAATTCACTGTACTAATTCCCTTCATAATTTTAAACATTTCAATCATGTCTCCTCTTAATCTTCTTTTCCTTAAACTGAAAAGGCTTACCTCTTTTAATCTTTCCTCATAATGCATTCCCTGGAATCAGCCTAGTTGCTCTTCTCTGGACTTTTTCCAGTTCTTCTATGTCCTTTTTGTAGCCTAGAGACCAAAACTGTACACAGCACTACCGATGGGGCCTCACAAGTACATTAATAATATTGAGCATAACCTCCTTGGCCTTGTACTCAACATGTTGTAATATGTAACCTAACATCCTGTTAGCCTTCTTAATGGCTTCTTAACACTGTATGGCAGTTGATAATGTCAAGTCACCTAAGAGTTGTAAATCCTTCTCTTATGGTGCACTTTTGATTTTCAGACCTCCCATGGTGTATTCAAACCTAACATTTTTACTTCCTATGTGTAATACTTTACATTTACTTAAATTACATTTCTTCTGCCATAAATCTGTCTCAAGCCTGTATGCTGTCCCAAGTCCCTCTGTAATGATTCAGTAGGTTCCCAATTATCTTCCAATTAGGGGTGGGCAATATAGCCTCAAAATTATATCACCATCTTTCAAGGAAATTTGTGATAATGATATTTATGACGATATAGAAAAAAAATACTGAACAATGTATTATCAGTGAGTGCAGCTTAAAGACAGAGCCTTTTATTAGTACAAACAAAATGAAGGGTTTTTTCCGGCCTTCTTTTCCAATGAGGTGCTATCATAGATGACAGACTACCAAATTCGATGTGTGAATCTGCTGCCATAAGATGCCAACATTATAGTGCAATAGTAGTGATACAGCATTGTATGCAGTGTGGCATACAGTACCATAAGTCAAATGTAAGCACAAAAATAACTTAGGTAGAGTTTTCCCTGGGAATATTAAGTGTAACATAACTGCTTAACACTTTAGTTTAGCAATTATAATAACTAAATTAACTTAACCTTGTAACTCTTCAGGAGCCTGCATAATATTCTCACCTAATAAAATTGACCTCAAATTTTAAGAACACATGTAAACAAACAGCAGCAATCCAAACAAACCTTCAGTGAAAATGTAAACACTCACTGCTTATAAAAATTTAGTAAAATTCTCTTAAAACTTAAATAGCAGATGGTTTTCTGGATTATCATCAAATGAAGTAGAATATCGGTGGTGAAACTGTTGCCTCTAATTTCTTGTGTGAACTTAAAACAGCTACACCATGAAATGAGGCAAGTTAGAATGTCAGTATTAGAACTGTACAAGTAAACACTTTAAGAGTTAACTATAGCCATCCTTATTGTCAAAATTTCACAATAAAATAATTTACAATCTTATAGGCTTCAGTACCTCTCATTAATAAACCTTTTGGGCCCACACGCACACACAGGTGATAAATAAAAAATGGTGCATCCAATAAATGTAAAATAATGCGTAGCGGCACAAAAATGAAACTACCTGTGTGAGCCAAGTTTTGTTTAACATTTTTTATGTTATGTTAATTTGAAGATATGTTAAATTTATTTGATAGATCACGATTAGTTCATACAGTAAGAGTAGGGATAGATAATGATTCAGTTTTAATGGGGTACTGTTTCTTTAAGAAGGGGTACTGGGTTTCAGGGGTTATTGAGAACTAAGAAATATTAAGTCTTAAGTTTAATTTTATAACTGTGGAAATATATAACATGGAAAATAAACATTGTTTCAAGGAAACCCAGGGCTTTCTCTTTCGTGACTCAAAGAGCGTTGTCTCATTTCTGTTTCTCTCTCTCTTTCTTTTTATTGTTTTTGTTTCATTGCGATCGTAATCTAATCCAGACGGGAACTCACCAGCACGCTAAAACCTCTTGCCATCATTCGTAGCTGCTACATTACCAAGTATGATGCTAGCGGTCACGCTTGTACTTTATCATTAAACTTCTTCCTTTCAATGTTTTTGTGTTCTGAGTATTTTTCTCTCTCTCATTTCTCATTTCAAAGCAAAAAGGGCTAGGAGTCAGGGAGCAAACACCCCTCTCCCCCACAAAATACACACCGTCTTTGTCTCCTGGCCTTTTTCAAGTCTTCCCCATTTGCTGCTTTTGGCCAATCTGATTGCATGAACAGGATAGATAGATAGATAGATAGATAGATAGATAGATAGATAGATAGATAGATAGATAGATAGATAGATAGATAGATAGATAGATAGAGTGCAAGTTAAAAAATGCAAGGTGGAGAGTGTGAGGCAGGTATAACAGTAATAACATTGTATAATGTTACCGTTTACACCACCCAAGCCCCCCCAAACCCCCGAACTGAAGAGTCGCAAACTTTGGGGGAGGAAAGATTTCCTTATTCTGTCAGTGGAGCAGGACAGTGACTGCAGCCCGTTGCTCCACCACAGATGTCAAACTGTCCAGCTCCGTGCTCAACATGTTAAACATGCACTTCTCAAACAGCAATTAAAAAAAAAATTTTTCTTTTTCTTTTTACAGTTTATTAAAATTAAGCTACATTTTATTGTGGCAGGCTTCATACGTCATAGGCAAAGATGTCTTTGAAAAATAATTTTTTCTTTCTGGGATGTTGTATCCTGGGTGGAGCTTTTTAACCAGTTGCTTAAAACCCTCCTTTTCCGCCATTTAGATTTGCATATCTTTGGCCAAGCAATATGTAACTCCATCCATCCATTTTCCAACCCACTGAATCCGAACACAGGGTCACGGGGGTCTGCTGGAGCCAATCCCAGCCAACACAGGGCACAAGGCAGGAACCAATCCCGGGCAGGGTGCCAACCCACCGCAGCAATATGTAACTGCATCAGTAATTTTCATTCACTATTTGCTCTTCGTGTCATATGGAGTGCAATCAGTGAGTGCTTGGTTGAGTCATTTGTTCACTTTTTGACTGCGCATCACCAGCTGCTAGTATCTTCTCCCGTGCCTTCATAGCCTGGTTGTACTAGACATTGTGTTTTTGCTTCAAGTGGTGAACCAAGTTCATTGTGTTTCCACTTTTAGTGGAAACAATTTTCTTGCATATTTTGCAAAGTATTGTGCTTTGTTGGATGTCTGACGTCTTGTAGCCAAATCACTTCCATACTATTGAAGTAGCTCCCTTTTTAGGTGCTAAATCTTCATCAGAGGCTCACACATTGCTCTCTCTCTTAGACATGTTTGGGCTTGTGGCATTGTTGTGTGCGCTAGGGAATGTATATCTTTGATATCGTGAGATGACAATTTTTTATCATGTCAAAATGTACAGTATACCGGGGCTATCGTGGACGATATGATATAGCACAGCACTAATTCCAATCCATCTGGCTTGGTATCATCTGCAAACTTAACCAGCTTGTTACTTGCTATATATTTCCATCCAAATCATTTATATATATTAAAAATAGCACCAGCCCTAGAACTGACCCTTGTGGAACACCGCTCTTAACATCAGCCAATTCTGACCCAACCTCCCATGTGGTACCTTATCAAATGCTTTTTAAGAGTCAAGATAAATAATCAGCAGCATACTAATGTTCCCACTCATTCTACAGGACATATCTTGGACTTGATTTGCTTTTTCTGGAGTTACCCCGCTTGATTGTACTGCAGATGAACTCCCCATAACTGATCATTTTCTTATTTCATTCAATGTTAAACTTGCACTTTCCAATACTAAGTTTTCCCGTCTCATGTCTTTCTGTAATATTAAGAATATTAACTTAGACTCTCTTTCCTCTAGTATTGATTCCCTTATGGACATTCATAATTTATCCACTCCTGATGAACTGGTCTCACACTATAACACTGGACCTTCTCTGCTCCCTGGTTCATGCCTGGACTTCAGCTTTTGAAAGCCAAAGGCCGGCAACCTGAACGGTTGTGTAAAGAAACTGGACTCTTTGTTCACAAAGAGATGTACAAAAACCATATACTTTATTACAAGGACTGTATTGCCCAAACTAAATCTAACTATTATACTCACATTATTTCTTCCAATGAAGGAAACACCAAGTCATTGTTTTCACTACTTAATAATATCACACAACCCCTGGATTCTTTACCTTTTCACCCTTACTCAACTGATTTTTGCAATTCCCTTATGTTCTTTTTTAATGAAAAAATCCAGAAGATACACCAGTCGTTCGTTACGGATTCCTCCAGTACTTCATTTGAATTTCACCCACCAACTCACTCATTTTCCTCTTTTCAGCTTCCTACTCTCTCAGAAACCTCAGATCTTGTCTGAAAGTCTAAGCCACCTGTCAACTGGACACCCTCCCTACAGTTCTGGTCAAAGCCTGCCTCCCCTCTCGGGTCCCTCTTATTTCTGCTATAATCCACTCTTCTTTCACTACTGGTACTGTTTCTTCATCTTCTAAAACTGCTGCAATAACCCAAATACTGAAAAACCTGGTGCCAATCCGGCTAATTTCAGTAATTTTCATCCTATTTCTAATCTACCTTTCATTTCCAAAATTCTTGAAAAAATAGTGGGCATTCAACTTCATTCTCATTTATCTCAAAATAATCTGTATGAACAGTTCCAGTCCGGTTTTCGTCCCCTCCATAGTACAGAAACAACTCTTATCAAAATTACTAACAACCTCCTTATGGCAGCTGATTCTGGTTTAATTACTATTCTCATCCTTCTTTATCTGAGTGCAGCCTTTGACACTATTTGTCACACTACTCTTCTCAATAGATTATCTTTGATTGGCATTACCCATACTCCACTAGATTGGTTCAGATCCTACCTCTCAGGCCGCACTCAGTTTGTTCAGCTTAAAACTTTCACATCCCAACTTCAGGTGTGCCCCAGGGCTCTGTCCTGGAGCCCCTCCTTTTCATCATTTACCTCCTTCCCCTTGGAAATATCTTTCGTAAATATAACATTAGCTTCCACTGCTATGCTGATGACACCCAGCTCTATCTCACTAACAAACCTACTGTTTCCTTTCCACCCTCCTTGCTTATTGATTGCATAGCAGAAATCAAATCCTGGTTTTCTTCATATTTTCTTAAATTAAATAGTGACAAAACAAGGTTCTCCTCATTGGTACAAAATCAACATTATCCAAAACTGATCATTTTTCCTTTGTTATTGATAATTTCTCTGTCTCCCCTTCCCCACAGGTTAAGAGTCTGGGTGTCATCCTTGACAGTACTTTATCTTTTCAGTCCCACAACAATAATATCTCCCAGTCTGCATATTTCCACCTGCGTAACATTAATCGTATTCGCCCCTCCCTCACTCCCCACACCACTATTATCCTTGTTCATAGCCTTGTCACTTCTTGTCTGGATTATTGCAATTCCCTTTTCTTTGGTCTTTCTCGCAAATCTCTTTATAAGCTTCAGCTGGTCCAGAATTCAACTTCCTGCATCATTACTAGAACCCCCTCTATTCACCATATCACTCCCGTTTTACAGCAGCTTCACTGGCTTCCAGTTAAGTTCCACATTCAATTCAAAATTCTTCTGTTAACTTTTAAGGCTATCCACAACCTTGCCCTTCCATATCTTTCTGACCTCCTCCATGTTGCCATTCCCTCCCATACCCTTAGATCCTCTTCCTCCATCCACTTGACTGTCCCCTTCGTCCGTTTTACCACTATGGGGACTTTTCACTTTTCAAATCTAAACTTAAAACTCATTTGTTTATGACTGCTTTTTGTCTTTGATTACAATTGCTCTGTCTGATTTTAATTTTTGTATTTTAGTTTTGTTTATAATGTGTGTTTTATCTATTATTCGGTGTCCTTGAGTGTTTAGAAAGGCACTTACAAATAAATAAAATGTATAATTATTATTATTATTATATATGTTCCACTTTGATCATATCCTTTTGTCGTTTCCTCATAGAGTTCCAGCATGTTGGTAAATCATAACCTCCCTCTTCTTAAACCCATGCTGACTGTTCAGTAAAACTCCTATTCTTGGCATGTGTTGCTCATTATTCTCCTTACTAATTCATTCCTTTAATTTACCTCTGATCCACATTAAGCTTACTGGCCTATAATTTCTTGTATAATTGTGGTCACCCTTTTTACATAACAGGATTAATATTTACCATTTTGCAGTCCTTTGGAATTTCCCCAGTGCACATTGACTTCCTAAAAATATATGTCAAGAGTTTATATATGTATTCGCTAACTTCTTTAAGAAATTGAGGATAAATATTGTCTGGTCCTGGTGATTTGTTTGATTTCAGCCTATTTAATCTGAGCAGTACTTCTCCTTAACAACTTCCAAATCACTCAGTACCTCTTTAGTAGTCAATTTTACCACTGGGAGCTTATCTACTTCTTCACATTTGAAGACCTCAGAAAAATGAAAATTTAAAGCATCTACTATTTCACTGTCTATATATTTTAATTTCCCTGTACTATTCCTTATGCACTATACTGCCTCCTTGACTGTTGTTTTACTACTAAAATATTGAAAGAATCTCTTGGGGTCATTTTCCTCCCTATCTGCTATATTCCTCTCTTAACTGCCTTTTTGCCTCCTTAATATCCCTCTTAAGTGTTGCCCTCATGCTCTCAAATGCCCTACAATTCACATCGAAATTATTAATCTTGTACACCTTATACAGCTGTTTTTTCAGCTCTTTATTAACCCACTGCAGAGTTGTTTTTTTATTTCATACTTAGTCCAAATTTAGATATGTACCTGTCCTGCATTATACATAAAATTTTTTTTAAATTGTTCCACAGCTCCTTAACTGTATTCACACTTAGAAGCTTATCCCAGTCTATCTTATTTCGATTGCATCTGATCAAAATTTGACCTTCCAAAGTTAAACTTAACAGCTTTATCCTTTGTGTCTACACTCTTCCAAAACACTGAGAACTGTATTATATTATGGCCACTTAACCCTAGTGGACCAGTCAGCTCTACATCCTCAATCTTGTCCAGATTATTACAAAATACAAAATCTAGAAAGGCATCCCCCAGTGTTGGTGCTTTAACAAACTGTGTTAAAAACAGTCACTGATTACTTCTAAAAACTGCTCTTGTACCCTGCCGTTTGCTAGGTTATTCCAGTTAATATTTGGGTAGATAAAGTCCCCCATAACTATAATACCCCCCTGTAAACTTGCCTTTTTAATATTACTAAAAAGATGTACATTGAAATTACTGTCTGTATTCGTCAGGTTAATACACTCCTATAATAAGACCTCTTTCCCTAATACATTCCAGATGAAACCAGATGTAATCAGTAATGTGAGGCTCATCATCCAATTGAACAGGATTTGCATTTAAATTCTGTTTATCATAAACTGCAACCCCACCTCCTTTTCTGTTGTCTACCCTTCCTAAAAATGTGTATCCCTCTATATTATACTCATCTTTTTTAATTAGCCAGGTTTCTATTATTTCTGTAATATAATTATAATTCCGCTATATACAACTCCAACTCACTTTTATTTTTGATAAAGTTCTAGCATTAAGGCATGTGTTTTAATGTGTTCCTCATTTTACTTTTGCATTTAAACATTAGAATTAGAATTTACAGTGCATCCGGAAAGTATTCACAGCGCATCACTTTTTCCACATTTTGTTATGTTACAGCCTTATTCCAAAATGGATTAAATTCATTTTTGCCCTCAGAATTCTACACACAACACCCCATAATGTCAATGCAAAAAAAGTTTACTTGAGGTTTTTGCAAATTTCTTAAAAATAAAAAAACTGAGAAATCACATGTACATAAATATTCACAGCCTTTGCTCAATACTTTGTCGATGCACCTTTGGCAGCAATTACAGCCTCAAGTCTTTTTGAATATGATGCCACAAGCTTGGCACACCTATCCTTGGCCAGTTTCGCCCATTCCTCTTTGCAGCACCTCTCAAGCTCCATCAGGTTGGATGGGAAGCGTCGGTGCACAGCCATTTTAAGATCTCTCCAGAGATGTTCAATCAAATTCAAGTCTGGGCTCTGGCTGGGCCACTCAAGGACATTCACAGAGTTGTCCTTAAGCCACTCCTTTGATATCTTGGCTGTGTGCTCAGGGTCGTTGTCCTGCTGAAAGATAAACCGTCGCCCCAGTCTGAGGTCAAGAGTGCTCTGGAGCAGGTGTTCATCCAGGATGTCTCTGTACATTGCTGCAGTCATCTTTCCCTTTATCCTGACTAGTCTCCCAGTCCCTGCCGCTGAAAAACATCCCCACAGCATGATGCTGCCACTACCATGCTTCACTGTAGGGATGGTATTGGCCTGGTGATGCGCGGTGCCTGGTTTCCTCCAAACGTGACGCCTGGCATTCACACCAAAGAGTTCAATCTTTGTCTCATCAGACCAGAGAATTTTCTTTCTCATGGTCTGAGAGTCCTTCAGGTGCCTTTTGGCAAACTCCAGGCGGGCTGCCATGTGCCTTTTACAAAGGAGTGGCTTCCGTCTGGCCACTCTACCATACAGGCCTGATTGGTGGATTGCTGCAGAGATGGTTGTCCTTCTTGAAGGTTCTCCTATCTCCACAGAGGACCTCTGGAGCTCTGACAGAGTGACCATCGGGTTCTTGGTCACCTCCCTGACTAAGGCCCTTCTCCCCTGATCGCTCAGTTTAGATGGCCGGCCAGCTCTAGGAAGAGTCCTGGTGGTTTCGAACTTCTTCCACTTACGGATGATGGAGCCCACTGTGCTCATTGGGACCTTGAAAGCAGCATACATTTTTCTGTAACCTTCCCCAGATTTGTGCCTCGAGACAATCCTGTCTCAGAGGTCTACAGACAGTTCCTTTGACTTCATGCTTGGTTTGTGCTCTGACATGAACTGTCAACTGTGGGACCTTATATAGACAGGTGTGTGCCTTTCCAAATCATGTCCAATTAACTGAATTTACCACAGGTGGACTCCAATTAAGCTGCAGAAACATCTCAAGGATGATCAGGGGAAACAGGATGCACCTGAGCTCAATTTTGAGCTTTATGGTAAAGGCTGTGAATACTTATGTACATGTGCTTTCTCAATTTTTTTATTTTTAATAAATTTGCAAAAATCTCAAGTAAACTTTTTTCACATTGTCATTATGGGGTGTTGTGTGTAGAATTCTGAGGAAAAAAATGAATTTAATCCATTTTGGAATAAGGCTGTAATATAACAAAATGTGGAAAAAGTGATGCGCTGTGAATAGTTTCCGGATGCACTGTACATTACTATGCATTTTTATTTTTGTACTATTGTTTGTTCCTTTATGTACAGTTCTAAAACTTACCTGTCCTAAATTTTCTGTCCCCTCATACCCTAGTTTAAACAATTCTCAACTAACCTACTTATGTGCCTCCCTAACACATTAGTGTTCCTCCAGTTTAGATGTAACCCGTCGTGGTGAAACAGGTCCTGTCTGTTCCAAAAGGAGTCCTAATGCCCCATAAACCCATACTGTTTTACCCTACACCAAGATTTGAGCCACGCATTAAACCTTCTAATCTCCTCAGTCTTAACTGGACTGGCACAAGCAGAACTTCACAGAAGAGTACCATGTCAGTTCTGCATCTCAGTCTGACTCTTTAAATTTAGATTGCAGAACTGACAGAATACCCTTATGTAGGTTATTTGTTCCAACATGGACAATGACAACTGGATCCACTCCCATTCCGGCCAAGAGCCTATCAACCCTTTCAGTGAGGTTTGCCACCTATGCACCCAGAAGGCAACCTGCTGTGTGAGCTTCTCTGTCTCTGGAACAAACCTGTGCTTCAATTCTCCTAATGACTGAGTCCCCAGCTATCGCTACCTCTCTATTTCTGGGAATTGTTTTTGTAGTAGCCAGAATCTTCAGAGACAGCATGCAGCTCTATAAGGACCTGAAAACAGTTTTGACACTTCAAATCCTGGAGTTGATGTCACCCTGAAAACAGTTTTGACACTTCAAATCCTGGAGTTGATGTCACCCTTTACCTTGCTCCTTGTGACTGTGATCCACTTATGTCTACCTTTCTTGTCTGGGGTCTTCTCCTATACCACCTTAGAGGTGTACACTATCTCTTTAAAGGACACCTGGGCCAGGTGTGCCAATTCTGTACTACAACACAGGCCAGCTAATTCCTCTTCCAGTACAGCAACCCTGAGCTCGAGGTGCTGGATCAGTTGCCATTTCCTGCAGGTTTAGCCCACGTAGATGACTGGTTCCTCCAAGCCTTCCTGTAAAAAGTCCAATATTCAAGTTGTTTTTTTTTAATTAAAATTAAATGATTTAATTTAAATAGTAATACTAAAAATTTACACCAAAAATAGATTAAAGGACTGCTACAGTTATTTTACTCCTTCTGACGCGTTACGCTCCTATGATATTCTCCCCCTCGACAGCCTTCTATTTGTCCTTCTGTGGGGTTCATTTTACTTTTCTGTCTTTACTCCTAACTTTACAACCTTCTTATTCCTTACTTAAAAGCTCTCAACTCACACTGTTTGTATTTCTTCGTATAAATTAACCCTGTCACTGTCACCCTCTTAACTGCTCTACTTTCCTGACTGCTAGGAGCTATTCAATTTAGAAAAACTCTCTTACTGAATATCCACTGCTAATTCATTTCTTACTGTCTTGTCTACTGCTACATTTGCTTGTGCTTGATCAGCACCTTAACACTAGTCACCTTCCTATATCCCACTGAACCCCTCTCTTTATTGCTGTGAAGTCAGCCGCTGTATTTGTTTTCCCTACCAAGGAATCATTGTTTCTGTTACTTATAAGTATTCAACGGTACAACGCCAATTATTTATTTACAGAGATTTTGGTGTCAGCTACTGCTGCTTACTGCCCTGCATCACTGATACTAGTTAGTATACAAATAACAAGAACAAGTAAATGTAACTTTTCCAAACACTCCCCACAAAACAAAAAACAAAAACAACTGCTGTTGCTCCTATGTATGAAAAAAAAAGCAAAACACCCTTCTAAAGGGGAAATAAGCTGCTTAAAAAAATGTGTGAATTCCTGCACGGCTCCTTAGCGGCAACCAAAAGTTACTGGGGTCATTCCGAAAAAAAGTCTCTGAATGATGTGTTGCTTGTACAGTGATTATAATAAATGAAAGTCTCACAATATAAACCAAATTACTTCAGGTTTTTTGTTCTAGTCTATAGTTTTTGTTTTAGTTGTTTTTTTTCTTCTAAAACACTTTTGACTGTTTGAATCCATGTCACATTTGCGTGTTCTCCCTATGTGCCTATATTAACTTTTATCCAGGTGCTCCTGTTATTCTCCCACATTCCAAAAGACATAACATTTGAGTTAACTGACAATTTCAAATTGGCTCCAGTATGCTTGTGGGTATGTGTGAGGTAGCCGTGTGATGGACTAGCACCAAGTTCAGGGTTGTTTCTCCCTTTTGCTTAGGGCTGTCAAAATAGACTCCATCCCTCCATGGCCCTGAATTGGATGAAACAGGTTAAATTTACATATTTTATGCTTCAGAGGCCAGTGGTTTCTCCAAATTCTTTGATATTTGCCTAAGTGTAGTGTTTTATTGGAGATCAACATTTCCATGTCATATTCAGCAGTGTTTGTACCTCATTTTTGGTCACATGCATTTGTTGGTTCGTTTTGCATAAAAAGCAAGTATTGTACAAAAATATAAACACCTAAAGCGGTCATTTGAAAATGGAGTACAGAACAATAAAGCTGTTTCTGTAGAAAACAGAATGAAAACAGGCTACGGTCAATTACTGTTCACTGTATCCTCATGGTGATGCTCTCAGTTCAGTGAAAATTCAACCTGAACGTGAAGAAATTAATCAAATTGGATTAAAATTTTATAGATTTCATGAACCTTAAGAAAAATGAAATTGGAGACAAAACACAAACTGTGCCACACCTAGTTGATCAGTCCTTTTTTTATTAAACACTACTGTCCTGAAACACTTTGTTTTTCTAAGTTGATTTTTATATACAGTATACTGTATGTCTTCAGTGATCTGAGAAAGCAAAGTAAATACAAAAATGAAGCAGAGCAAAGAAAATAGTTCCTTTCTGTTTTGAAGAATTACAAAAAATAAACAAATTAATTCTTGTGTAATAAACACATACTGGAGATATTTGAATCTAATTATGAAGATGTGGCCTAAATGAAATAATAATTATATAAGCAGATATAAAAAAATAAAAGGAAAGTGCAACTTCTTACCATGTAATGAGTATTATAAACTAGTATGAACATTACAGTTCTATTAAGTGCTCACTAAATGGCAAATAATGTTCACCATATAGCTTTGGTTAGTGTGGAAGTAAATATTCGGCATAGTACAAACGATAAAGGCTAAAAAAATTGCATACTTAAAAATACAAATTAAAGTTTTGAATATAAATTAGTGAATTTTAAGTGTGCAGAAATCCAGGCACTGTTTAAACAGCATGTGTATCAGTATTCCTCTAAATGAGGCATATTAAATGCTTTATGCAAAGGAATCCTTTATATTGTAGCAGTAGAGGTTGTTATCGACCTCTTGAACCCTCAGCTACCACTCCAAACACAAGGTAAATGTATAACTTTTCTTCTTTTTATTATAATACTGTGCACTAAGCATCATCCACTCCACACTACACATACAAAGCTCACTAATCAATAATCAATACAATATTCTCACTCCTCCTCTCCCAGACACTTAGCCACCCTTCCTCCCAGCTCAGCTCAGTGTCGGGGCTTTCCCACAGTCCTTTTATATTCCCTGACCCGGAAGTGGCTCCAGCCCAACAATCCCTAAGTCCTCATCATTTCCGGCTCAGATTAAAAGTCCTTTTCTTCAACCTGGAAGCATGTCGTTCCTTCCGGTCATGTGATCATGATGCACTTCCGGGTTATAGGGCACGTAGCACTCTGTAAGCCTCCCTACAGCAGCTCCTGGTGGTCCTCATGGTATCCAGCAGGGTTGTTTATAAAAACTACAATGTCCATAATGCCCTGCTGGAATTTGGGGACCTTCCATGCTGCTGGGAGGGCTCCATCTGGCGGCCTGGAGGTGTGGACCGGAATATTTGGCCGGCCATCCCTCACAGTTCCCTCCCCTTAGCGAAGACCACTGGGGCGGAGTGGCCAGCCCCGCAAGGGACGTCTTCCTCCAGGAGGACCCGTCAGTCGGGCCTTGGCTGCGCTGTCTAGACTCCTCAGAGAACCTAGGTGGAACGGTGTATCGGCTGTCCCTCCGATCCCCTGTCCTCTGAGGACAACTTCGCCATACGTGGCCCGGCCGACGACAGTCATAGCAAAGTTGTCGCCCACCTGGTTGTCTTCCTCTGTGAGACTGGAAACACCTCGGGAACTCCGTCAACTCTGCCCTTTTCTCCGCCGAGGGAGGTTTTAAGGCCGCCTCGGTGCTCTCAGCCCTTCTTTCTGATTTGTCAGGAGACCCGCGTTTTATTTTTGGGATCTCCTGCTTATTCTGGGGCTTGTGCACAGTTTGGGTCTCTCTATTAGAAGAATAGAGCCCCTTTGCTGTCTGCACGCCCATTGACCTTACTTTATTCAGAGGCGGCGTCTTTAGCACCGCATCGCCCCAAGAGACAGTACTTTCCAACTGCTCCGGTTTGATTGGCGCTTCCCCCGCCCCTTCTGTTACCACCGTCAACTCACTTATAGCGCAGGTCGGGGTCTTGAGGTCCGAATCGCTCCGAGAAGCCGTCTCATACAGCTGCCCCGGCTCGATCGTTCCTTCCCCCGACCACTCGGTTATCGTTCCACACTCCCTTGTAGGGTACACAGTGATTTGGTACACCGCTACTTATTAAACGCGGGCCCGGTTCACACTGTGTCCCTTTATGCTTATATACGGTACCAGTTGGACTCACCTGTACCACAGCAACAATCAAGACTAGGGCTTCTCGACCTAATCGCCGCAGGTATTCCTCAATTCTTTTCAGCGGCGCTTCGGCTGTCGCTCCCAGCTCCTCCACTTGCTTCTTCAGTTCCATCAGGCCCTGGAAGAAACTATACACGGGCTTGAGCAACTTCTCGAGATCCTGCAGTCCCACACAGTCATATAATTCGGCCTGAGACAGGCTACAATCATCATTCGCCTTACCTTCCGGCCGGGAGCCAATGGGCACGTCGGCTCCTGGCACGTGCTCGGTTGGGTCGCGCAAAGGCTCTTGGGAACTGGAGTCTCTAGAGGATCGGGTGGCTGCTACTGGCCGACTGCGATCCACCTTTTCTAATTTATCGGCGGACCGTTCCGTCACATCCCACTCCTCTTTATCTTTATTTATTTTCGGCGCTGCTTCGCTCACCTCCCCCTTCCCTTTCAACAACAACAACAACAACAACATTTATTTATATAGCACATTTTCATACAAAAAGTAGCTCAAAGTGCTTTACATAATGAAGAAAAGAAGAATAAAAGACAAAAAAGAAATTAAAATAAGACAACCTTAGTTAACATAATAAGGAGTAAGGTCCGATGGCCAGGGTGGACAGAAAAAACAAAAAAAAAAAACTCCAGAAAGCTGGAGAAAAAAATAAAATCTGTAGGGGTTCCAGGCCACGAGACCGCCCAGTCCCCTTTGGGCATTCTACCTAACATAAATGAAATAGTCCTCTTTGTAGTTAGGGTTCTCACGGAGTCACTTGATGCTGATGGTTATACAGACTTCTGGCTTTTAATCCATCCATCATTGTTGGAACATCATGGTGCTTTGGGTAGATGGTGGTGGCACAAGCCACCACCAATAGGACACCGGAAAAGGAAACAGAAGAGAGAGTAGGGGTTAGTACAAATTTTGAATGAATAGTTATTATAATGAATTGGATATACAGAGTGTCAGGATTAAATTACAGTGAAGTTATGAGAAGGCCATGTTAAAGTAATGTGTTTTCAGTAGTTTTTTAAAGTGCTCCACTGTATTAGCCTGGCGAATTCCTACTGGCAGGCTATTCCAGATTTTAGGTGCATAACAGCAGAAAGCCGCCTCACCACTTCTTTTAAGTTTTGCTCTTGGAATTCTAAGGAGACACTCAGTTGAGGATCTGAGGTTGCGATTTGGAATATAAGGTGTCAGACATTCCGATATATAAGACGGGGCGAGATTATTTAAAGCTTTATAAACCATAAGCAGAATTTTAAAGTCAATTCTGAATGACACAGGTAACCAGTGTAGTGACATCAAAACTGGAGAAAAGGAACTTGGAACACGCCATCAGGGAGCTCGGTTCCGTCGGGGAAACTATGACCTCACCTACGGACCGACGCTGACCTTCTCCTTCCCAAAATCCTTCGGGCAAGATCATGTGCTCCGTTTCGGTGAATCGTCGGGTCTCTTCCTGGTCAGGTGACATTATGTTTTGGTTTCGGCTTACCCAGCCTGCCCCAGGATAGTCCACGTGACTGATATCGTCGAATAGGAAACCCTGCAGACTCCTAGACTGATTCGCCTTCTCCGAATGGCAGCCATCTCGCCCAGGTATGAGGTAGATGTCCGACTCACACTCCGATTCGCGCCGACAGGCCTCTGCAAAACAACTAAGGAAAGGTCCCGGCGCAACGGGCGTTTTCTCGGCACATACCTCCGACTTTTGATGGCGTGTTCCAAGTTCCTTTAGGCAGTCCGGCGTGTCCGATTTCCAACAGTACTCCTGCTGTCGCGCCGCTCGGGCTTGCTCGGCTTTAATCAGTGCCCTGTCTTCCTCACTGCCCGTCAGGTATGTCCACACTCGCTCGGCGTCAGTTAGGGTCTGTTCCTTTGGGCGACTCCCATTCTTCCTTCCAGATTTCTTCCCCATTGCGGTCCAAAGTACAATAAGGCTCACTATCGCAGTGCTCTTGGTATAGTGTGGCGTTTCGACCTTTGGGTGCTTCGACGCTACCTTCTCAGGGTTCACTGTCCACACAAATGATTTAATTTCAGGTCCTCTGCCAAATGACGGCCAGAGAATCCTGCCGGCTACGCCAGTGTAGCAGTAGAGGTTGTTATCGACCTCTTGAACCCTCAGGTACCACTCCAAACACCAGGTAAAAGTATAACTTTTCTTCTTTTTATTATAATACTGTGCACACTACACATACAAAGCTCACTAATCAATAATCAATACAATATTCTCACTCCTCCTCCTCCCAGACACTTAGCCACCCTTCCTCCCAGCTCAGCTCAGTGTCAGGGCTTTCCCACAGTCCTTTTATATTCCCTGACCCAGAAGTGGTTCCAGCCCAACAATCCCTAAGTCCTCATCACTTCCGGGTCAGATTAAAAGTCCTTTTCTTCAACCTGGAAGCACGTCGTTCCTTCCGGTCATGTGATCACGACGCACTTCCGGGTTATAGGGCACGTAGCACTCTGTAAGGCTCCCTACACCGGCTCCTGGTGGTCCCCATGGTATCCAGCAGGGTTGTCCATAATGCCCTGCTGGAATTTGGGGACCTTCCATGCTGCTGGGAGGGCTCCATCTGGCAGCCTGGAGGTGTAGACCGGAATATTTGGCCGGCCATCCCTCACAATATGTAATCCTTAAATTAACTACTAATTAAGTACAACCAATATTACTTGTACTAGTATGTACTGGCCACATACTGTAGCTTAACATGTGCACAGTCTACAGATGTTACTCGCATTGTAAAATAACTGTCTTCTCTTCACTGTACAAAACTTATTCAACATTATAAATACAAGTTAACATTATAACAGTTGTACATATTTAAGGAAATACAGGCCAAATTGCACTTACTTTGCATTAAGTACAGAAACTCATATTATAAAATAAGAATGAAAAAGTGTCTAATCCACATGCTTATATACAGGTAAAAACAAACGGAAAAGCACATTGATTAGTTGAGATTGTTGATTATAAAACATCATGTTAAGTTTTATTTTCTTAAAGTAAAAAAACTGAGAAATAGGAACTTAGTTGACTATATGCACACTTTCTTCTGGATTAAGCGTAAGCCTGCTACCTAACTTCTAGTGCTCATTTCAGAATAGACTAGCTAGGCCGTTTTTCACCCGATCATTTCAAGACGTGCCCATACTTGAGGTAAATAATGTAAAAGGGCTAAAATGGAGAAGGGCTTCAGACTATATGTTTCAAGCTACATCCACAATTACAAAGGTAAGATCCAGACAAGCCAAGGTTAATGCAGTGATCCTGCTAATGTGTGTCAATCCCTATTACAATTTTCCTAACATCTGTGCCAAATTCAGTTCCAAACAAGGATTAAGAGAAAAGAGAGGTTACCATTAGGGCTCAGGGCTACAGATCAATGAGGAAAAGCCAAAATCCTCACAGTTTGTGATTTAAGTTATCCTGCCGATTCAGGTTCTCTTTACTGCAAGGCATCAGCACTACCACTGCGCCACCGTGCCACCCTACAATCATTAAACTCTATTCAGGGTCTGGTGAATATGTATGTAAGCGTAATACATAACAACATGAATCTGGTGGAAATCTTACCTTGTTAAAAAGTGAATGTCTCTGTCTGATCCATCAAAACGGTGAATGCTAAACTGCTGAACATAAAGGTACATGACAATGTTCAGCTGTAGAGCACTCTGTTCTCTGAAACTTAAACTTCTTTTTTTGTGGACATCCTCTCCAATAAACAAAAATCATAGCTTCAGTATGGAGAAAGGAAGTGGCTGAGTGTGCAGAGATTTCACCGGAAGTATGGCAGCACTACCCTCTGCCATATAGCCCATTGTCATTTCAAATAACCATCCACGATATTTTCCTACAAATGTTTCCCTTCAAAAAGGCTAATGTTAGGCATGTTTACTGGTTTGATATGTTTTATCTTGCATATTACTTTTTAAAAGGACCTTGTTTATCCAAAAGAATGGGCACTAGGGCAGTGTAGTGAGAAAAGAAGTTTACAAAATCTACCTACACATGAGACATCCACGACTGAGAAAGAAAAATGGTGATTTGCTGTCAGTTCTTATGTATTATGGATCCATTGGCAAATGCCCATTCTGTAGGGAGTGTTTAATTCTTAAATATCCTTTTTACTTTGCTTCTTATTTTTATTTGTTGTTAATTATATATTTTTATGCTAAAAATTGTATTTAATAATTGTGTATTTTGGCAAACGTTTAAATAAAACAACTAAGACAGAAAGCGGTCCAAATATGTTTCTTCCAAGATAATCAAAATGTTAATTTGTAAAAACTGTTGTATTTTGCTGAATCAGGGCTCCAGACAAAAATTTTACCAAAGGAGCCAGTGGCTCCTAAAAGAAAAAAATTAGGAGCCAATAACTTTGATTTAGGTGCCAATTAATCAAATGTGTAAAATATTAGTCTTTTAGTCTCTTACCTTACTAACCTCCATGTATGTATGCCTAATTCTTTTCCTTCTGTGCAGTGCATCTTCTTAAATAGGTTTAGCTCAGTGTTAGCTGTCCAGTGTTCATATTGTAAACAGAAGAGCATGTCAACAACAAAAGCTCAGGTGTAGAACTGAGTGTCCCCTGCAGTGGATGGGATGTAGAGGAAAATTAAATATGAAATGGATATGGGAAACTGTCTACAGTCTTTTAAAATACATTTTGAACAAGTTTAGCTATACTGTGTTTATTTTGCAAGCAGCTTACAGGGGCATACATTTCTATAGCAAAGGCTCAGCTATGGAAATAACTGTCTCCTCTAGGGGAAGGGTTGGAGGGGCACAGTAGATATGTATGTGCTATAAAGACTGCCTGATAGACTTATTAAAGACACTGTGCACTATTATAATTACCCACTGTTCATTTTGCAAGGGGGGACAGCAGATGAAGATTACCATTGAATGCTTTCTACAAGTTTTTTTTAAAATGTTTGATCAGTGTTAATCTACCATGATCAGCTGCTCATGTAATATATAGGAAAATGAATTTTGTAGAATAATGACATCTATTTTGAAAATGAGATTCCCCCCTCCAATTTAAAGGGTTGGTCATGACAGGCATTTTTTAATAGAACTTAAACTGTTTCATTCACATGGTTTTGATCATGCATATGACACAAGTGAATTTTGAGTGCCACAACATAGCCTTTCCTGTGGAGGTGTTTTTTTTCCCTCTTTTTTTCACCAAAAAAAAAAAAAAACACCTAAGTTAATGTTTATGAGCAAAGCACCACATAAGGCATGAAAGTGGATTGTTACATTTAACGATTTCTGTTTTAAATGTCTTTGTACAGATTTCTTGCATGCCAACTAATGAATTATTAATAATACTTATTAATATTTTACTAAATCTTATTTTTGCATATTTCTTTGTTGATGAGCTTCCATTGAATGATTTATTGGTAACAGAATGTATAGTGTGCATGCCAAAACAACTGAAGTAACAACTTAAAAGTGGCGTTTGTTGATACCATTTTAACAAAGTTTACTGTCCACTGTCAGTCACAGTGCATCCCAGTTAAACGACAATAACATGTAATACACCTGCAACCTTAAACAAAGTAGTGGGCAGGCAGTTGCGTAAACATGTTTACTGATGGACACAACAGCATTTTGCATGGAGCACGTGTTAAATCAAAAGAGAAACAACATGCAAAGATGCGAGAACACAAGGAGATCTGTGACAATCGCACCTTTGTACACATGCACCAAGTCAGAAGAAGCAATTGAATTCCGTGGGGCACAGAAATCTTCATAACAGGGGACGTACATGAAGGACAGGTGAATTTCAAGTGCTTTACATGTCTTCTTGAGTTTTGATGAATTTTTGCGTCATATTCAACCTTTTGTTGTTTGTAGCCTCTCCATGAAATTCACCATTTGGAATTTACAGCCGCCAAATCAGCCATGCTGTGTAGTTAGAAGTATTTTTGTGCGCACAAAGTCTGCCGTCACTTATGCCACATAACCCTTGTGCTCAGCATGGGGATGAATCAAATATAAACCAGCCTTTAGTGGAATGTGGCTCATGGAAATCCACCCACCACCACCCTCGTACTGACACATAAGTTAGTGGCACATCTGCTTAAAAATTGAAAAGTGTCCTTTTGTATCTGTTACAATATAATTAGTTTAAAGTTTCAATGATTTCATTCTCCACTGATGATCTAAATAGAAATGATATTTGCCAAAGCCTATTTTTGGTTGCATTTACTATCATTTTAGTCACAATCTGGGACCCAGCAATTCTGTATTTTATTAAGCAGTGTTTAAACTTGTTACATGAATTATTAAGATCCACATTAATAGGGCCAGAAATTAACTTGTTCTTCTTTCGTAATATTTTTGGCAAATTTTCAACAGTAAGATTCCATAATTTTTTTTTTATTTGTTAATTTTTCTTAAATATCTTGTTCTGCTATTTTCTTTCTTTCTTTCTTTCTTTCTTTCTTTCTTTCTTTCTTTCTTTCTTTCTTTCTTTCTTTCTTTCTTTCTTTCTTTCTTTCCACTGCTAATCAGCTATATATGTTTTGTAGGTAAATTCCACCAGCCGTATAATTGAAAATCTGACTCCGGGAGCTCAGTACCAGGTTGTTGTCTTCTACAAAAATGGACCTTTGATCGGCCCTCCTTCAAAAACAGTTATATTTGGAATTGGTAAGCTTTTAAATATGTAGACATGGTTATTTCAACAATATTTTATTAGGTTATAAACAGTAGTATAAAGCATAAGAAAAGCTGATTATCAGCCTGGTTACTGTTTGTCTGTTGTACTTTTTATTTAGACCCAATTAAGGGATGACTGCAGGCTTTAATTCAGGTCATGCTTTCTTTGCTTCTTCTATTCTTCCAAAGAGTGTGACTCAGTTTTGTGAGATGTTTATATTATAATATAATACCAGAAAACCCCCGATTCTCTAAAGAATCACAAATCCAAGAATGGTAATCACTTTCTGTTCCCTCCGATCTTTGGAGGGATGAAAAATCATGGAGGGTGGGAGCATCCTGGGAAAGTTTTCATTTAAGTAAATAAATATATTTGTATTAACTTTAACCAATTTATTAAAACTAAAATTGAAATTTAATTGTTATATCATTTAAGTCCAAAATGTCTTTGAATTGCTGCACTCATAAGTAAAAAAATATCGGAGTGTAAAGGTTTAAATTAAGTAAATTGGAAACAAAAAATTCATAAAATGGTAAATTCAAAACAGTTAATCAAAAATGTCCTTATAAACAATATTTTTGGTAAAGATGGTTTCCTGTCCTTGAATCAGCTGTCCCTGGTATGGAGTAGTTAAAACCTTCACTTTAATGTCATACGAACGCCGGACTCTTGAAAAGGCAACATAAAGTTGTCCATGTCCAAATATAGGCTCAGATAGGTAAATCCCTACTTTGTCCATGGTTTGTCCTTGGGATTTGTTGATCGTCATGGCAAATGCAGCCTTAATGGGAAATTGGCGTTGTTTAAGTTTAAAAGGTAATTCCAGGTCAGACCTTGTATGGTCAATTCTGGAAATTAAAACAGTATTGTCAGTATGGGATCCTGTAAGCACTTGTGCCTCAATAACTTTTTGTCTCATGATGTTGACGACCAACCGTGTACCGTTGCATAAACCTTGTTTAGTATTAACTTTTCTTAATAGCATGACTATTGTCCCTACTTTAAGGTTAAGATTGTGTTGTGGTAATCCAGCCAGGTTAATAGTGTTTAAATATTCTAATGGGAAATTAAGATGCTCACTTTCGTCTTCAGAATCAACACTGTCAGTACTTAGAATGACGTGGCTTTCTCCAGGAAGCAATCCAATCACTTGGTTATTTATCCGGTCAACGTCAATATTCTTTGGACATAATATAGCCCGGTGCGTCAAAAGTGGTATCTGGTCCAATGATATTGCTTTACCAAAAACCTCTGTTACCAATTCGTTGTAAATAAAGGTGTGAGGGATTTCAATAAAATCTGAGTGAAGTTCAAACACATTGGTAAAGTTTCCATTTCCCAGTTGCAACAACCAATTGGTATATTCTGGATCTGAACACCGCATGTTCTCTACCAAGCTTAGTTTCTCAAAGTAATGCCAATTTTCTGTGTATTTCAAACTGGATTGAACAATAGCTGAATGCATGGCGTGCGGAAGAATAGCCAAGCACTGTCGAAAATCTCCTCCTAATAAAAGTACTTTTCCTCCGAACGGAATATTATTACCTCTTAATGCTCTCAGAAGTTTATCAATGGTATTGAGTAAATGACTGGATGCCTTTGTACATTTGTCTAAAATCAATAGTTTTGCCAGACGGATCTCATTTTGCACTGTCACTTTGCATTTTCATAGTTGAAATGGATGTTTCTGTGATTGGAACTGGAAACTTGAATAAAGAGTGACATGTCCGACCATTTACCAGCAAATTAGCCGCTACTCCGGTTGTAGCTGACGCCAAAATGAACTCTTTCCTTGCACAAAAAAAATGTATATTCATAAAGGTACGTCTTTCCGCTTCCCCCAGGGCCGTCAAGAAAGTAGCATTTGGGTATTGGGCTTTTGTCTTCCGTGGCAAAAACAATTTTATTAAAAGCAGAAGTTTGTAAGGTATTCAAACTAGAAATCACTGTTTGCTCAATCTCTTGCTCTTCGTCAAGATTTATTGGCGTTGAATTCAAATCAGGTAATACATTTGGAACATTTGGCAAATTGAAGTTCTCCAATGTACAGTATATCCAAAGAGTATGAGAGCAAACTGAATTTCTTTAAGTGCATAGGCATCAAAGTTGACGCAAGAATCATCCTTTCAATGCAGCTTGTGGCATATGTCTTCTATCATTGCTCCCTTGTTTGTATTCGAGGTTCAGTGGGTCTGATGGGGAGGAAAATGCACAGATATAAGCAAAAAGCTGGCGAACTTGACCTGGCATTGGATATGATATTGCATCGTCTAGAGTTTTCTGCCAAATTGTATCATCCAATAAATATCCTTTTTCCTTTACTGCTTCCTGGAATGTCTTGCACATTTTGACAGCGTTGCCAACTTGAACAGTTCTAATGTCGTTAAATGACCTAGCTCCGGTTTCATGTTGAAGAAGTAATCTTAGATAAAACCTTTCCGGCTCTTTAATACTTACAGTGTACATTTGGCCTATGACCTTATCACCGCCTTGCTGTTGCTTTTTCCAGAAAGTACCATTATCAACCCAAACGTAATGAACAGGAATTTCACAATACTTCCACTGGTGAGCATCTTGATCCTCTTGATTTAGCTTAAACCACACGGTAAGTTTAGTATCTCTTATAGCTGCTCTCTCTGCTGCTTGGACTTCATTCCCTGCTCGAAAACAGACATTTTGCTCGTGCTCCAAATGAATCGGCAACCGACAAATGATGTGGCTCTGATCGTGCATTGGAAAGCAAAATATTCTCCAAATGGCTCCTGGAGCATTGACGTACTGTGAATCCACATACATTCAAGTCTCATCGTGAAACATTAACACAATCATGGCCCTTGTAAACGTATTTGAATAAATGCTTAACGCTTTTTACTGTAGCACAGATTTCAACATTTATATGGCAGTTGTATCGTAAGCATAAATAAGGATTGTATGGTACCACCCAGGTATTGTCAATTGGATGACCCGGTACAACTTGCAATTCATTTGTCTGTCTTCTCATATACTTAGGATATCCGTTCACGTTTCCAAGTGTAACTTCTTGGAAATCTTTGGGGAAGCCCTTACAACATTTGCCATTCACCATACATGGACTGTTTGGATTTGCATTGCCACATGGTGTATGGATCATATTTCTGATAACAATTTGAAAGAGACATGGAGAATTGTCACGGTCTGGAATTTCAGCTTTCACTATTTTGTTGATGTTATCTTCTGTGCGAATTTTGGAATCATCATCAACAATTAGCAAAATGTGGGCATGCGGCAAACCCCTCTTCTGAAACTCTATAACGTGGATAATAGCTTTAACGGTCCCAAATAGAGATTTTTTTCTTGATATCTTCCAGCAAGTTATTTAGTTTGAGTCTAAAGACTCTTGCAACTAAATCAGGATGATGTTCCACTTTTTGCCATGGCATAAGATTATCTGTAATTTCTTTCTATTTAGGATTGCAAGTCATAGTGATAAATTGATCAGATTTGCCAAACTTTCTAACAATAGCCATCGCATCTTGGTAATGCTGCTGCATATTATGTGGGCTGCCTTGAAAGCTAGATGGTAAAATAACCGCTTTTCCAGCAGAGTGATCTACAATGTCTGCATCACGATTTATGTACTCCATCAACGACTTGTAGTTATCGGCCCTCAGTACAGGTTGGTTGTTTTTAATTCATTGCATTGATTAATGGATTAAACTCGTCTCTTACTGAGAGTTTGTAGGAAAAATATCCTTTCATTGATACACGTGATCTTTTCTGTGCTTGATTTTTTTTATATCTGGAAATTGTAGCACTCCATCCTTCCTGGCCAGTTGGAAACAAAATGGGGTATGTCAAAGTATCAAGTTTAGGAAAACAAATGACTACGTGTTGGAATTTAGGTTGGTTGGTTGGTTCCATCAGGACGTAAATGCATGACAATATCGTGGTCAAATGGAGGCTCACCGTCTTTACTTTGAAACACAATTGCCACTTCATTAACGGTGGGAACATTGTATCGTCTTGGATCCTGTTGTTTATCCTTTATTAACACCAAGGCAATTTTAGCTGGTGTTACACCTTCCGCCTCCACTTTTGCATTGGCTTCTTTTTCAACCTCGTAGCATTTTTATAGACTTTGCTAATGGGTGATTGTTTATGACTTCAGCTACATTTCTCATTATCAGCTCTGTGCATTGCTTGTTTTCGGGAAGGTTCATTCATTGATAAACTGCGTCATCTGAATCTAACATGTAAATTTGGGCAAATTTGCGGTCGTGATTTGGCTCAGGGTGTACCGTTCCAAACCAATGCAATATTTGTCCAAACACGCAAAAGCAGTGTGGGCCATTCCCAGGTGATGGCTTGATATTCACCCCAGTAGATACAAAAGCAAATGAACTATTGTAGGATCTAATGCACTCCATAAAGCTTTTACTTTCGGGTACATCGTTAGTCAAAAGCTTCCGTAAATTTTCAGGATATTCATCCAAAGTTATCAGCTTAACTTGACCCTTTCGACAACAACATGTAAACTCGTCAGTTTTATTGCCAGTTTTTTCTTGAAGGAAGGAAGTTAAGTGAATGACAATGACTGCAAATGACACTTATTAATCCCAATGAATTTTAATGAACAGTGGACTCATTATAGAATGCGTTCTCAGCTAACTGGCGGAATTGTTCAGCGGCTGTCCGTCGTTCCTCTCTTTGGCTTTTTCTTTGTTGGAATACTGAACGTCTTAAACCTTCTAAATGACTTTCTAGCCTTTCTGCAGTTTCCTCTGATATTCTTTGTGATGAACAATTGCGCAAGCCTTCTAAACGCTTCTCCCTTTGTTCTGCTGTCTCGTTTGCACGCCTGTCCAATACGTGAGCTGTTTCTTTTTGGAGCTGTGCCTATTTTGCTTCTGGTGTTTCAGAAGTGCGTACGTGAGCTGTTTCTTTTTGGAGCTGTGCCTATTTTGCTTCTGGTGTTTCAGAAGTGCGTTGTAGGCGCCTTTGTTCATTGTTTTTATCCATGCGGTCTCGTTTTTGTTTTTCTGTGGCTGTGTCATTAGCTAGAAGTCTTTTGCTGTTAGGAATCAAAATTGAACTTACTTTTAACATTGAATTACCGTAATGTGATTCAAATAAGCCACACTGACTGCTGGCACAGTGGAGTGGAGTACTGGTGGCACTGTGGAGTGGAGTACTGCTGGCACTGTGGAGTGGAGCACTGCTGGCACTTTTGAGGCACACTGACTGCTGGCACTGTGTGGGTTTGACTCTGGGAAGCCACTGAGTTTGACTCTGGGGCACTGAGGTGCTGTGTGCGTGTGCTTTCGGCACGGCTTGCTTCTGGTGTCTGGCATCCGTGCATATATACAACCTTCGGTGTGTTGTGTTGTTTTGGCGCCACCTACTGACTCTGGGAAGCCGCGGCACGGCTTGCTTCTGGCGTCTGGCATCCGGGCATATATACAACCTTCGGTGTGTTGTGTTGTTTGGGCGCCACCTACTGATTCTGGGAAGCCGCCGTCTGGCATCAGTGCATATATACAACCTTCGTTTTACCTCAGGTTTAGTTTACAGGTTGTGTTGTGTTGTTTGGGTGCCACCTACTGACTCTGGGAAGCCGCTGGGTTTGACTCTGGTAAACCACTGAGTTTGACTCTGGGGTGCTGAGGCGCTGTGCACGTGCGGTTTCGGCACAGCTTGCTTCTGGTGTCTGGCATCCTTGCATATACAGTAATCCCTCGCTACTTCGCAGTTCACTTTTCGCGGATTCACGACTTCGCGGGTTTTTAAATACAAGTGATTGCCCGCCTATCGCGGAAGTTATGTTCCAGACCCATCAGCAACAGGAGAAAATCCGCGATATAGAAAGACCATATAAATAAACATTTTTATAGTTTAAGCCTTAAAATACCCATCCCACATGCTTTAAACACATGTAAACTTATAAAACACACTTTGTTAACACATATGATATGTGGATGTCGGGCTAAGGATATGAGTAACATCTCACTATTATAAAACATTTTAACTTCACGCAAGACAAGACAGTGAGACAGGAAAATTGGTGATGTACAGGCTTTTAAATTATTGACAGGCAGAGCGACAAGCAGCACAAAGCCAGCACAAAGTCCACTTCTCCTTAGCGTTCATTCAGCTCCCCACCCCCTTGACAATGCGAACTGCGCCTCCGGGGAGGGGGGTTTGAGCGAATGTGCGTTCAGCCCTCACAAAACCACACACACTCCTCCTCCTTCCGAACGCTCAGAGCGACAAGCAGGCATTTTGGCAGAAGCAGCACAAAGTCCATTTCTGCTCAGCGTGAGTTCAGCTGCCCCCCTTCACAAAGCGAGTGCAGACACATTGAAGTCTGATCGCTGCGTGCAGTGTGCAGTGTTGGTCTGTGGTGTTTAAGAATGTAGAAAGTGTTTAAGAGCATAGGAAGTGTTTATAAGAGTGTGGGAAAGGTTAACAAGAGAGTGAGAAAGGTTTATAAGAGTGTGGGAAGGGTTTATAAAGCCTTAAAATATGTATAAATAATAAAATAAATATAGGTCGCTACTTCGTGGATTTTCACCTATCGCGGGGGGCTCTGGAACGTAACCCCCGCGATAGGTGAGGGATTACTGTATACAACCTCTGCTGAGTTTGACTCTGAGGCGCTGTGTGCGTGCGCTTTCGGCACCGTCCGCTGAGTTTAACTCTGGGGAGCTGAAGCGCTGTGCACGTGCACTTTCGGCACCCTCTGCTGAGTTTCACTCTGGGGTGCTGAGGCGCTCTGCGCGTGCGCTTTTGGCACGACTTGCTTCTGGTGTGTAGCATCCGTGCATATATACAGCCTTCGTTTAGTAATATAGATGATATACAGTGGTCTACAAAAAAATATTCTTTGTTTGCTTCCAGGAACTTCAGAGCATCTCTTTATTAAGTTTTTTACACTGATTTCATATATGAACTCAGAATTAGATAGATAGATAGATAGATAGATAGATAGATAGATAGATAGATAGATAGATAGATAGATAGATAGATAGATAGATAGATAGATAGATACTTTATTAATCCCAAGGGGAAATTCACATTCTCCAGCAGCAGCATACTGATACAATAAACAATATTAAATTAAAGATTGATAATAATGCAGGTAAAAAACAGACAATAACTTTGTATAATGTTAAATGTTAACATTTACCCCCCCGGGTGGAATTGAAGAGTCGCATAGTTTGGGGGAGGAACGATCTCCTCAGTCTGTCAATGGAGCAGGACAGTGACAGCAGTCTGTCACTGAAGCTGCTCCTCTGTCTGGAGATGATACTATTTAGTGGATGCAGTGGATTCTCCATGATTGACAGGAGTCTGCTGAGCGCCCGTCGCTCTGCCACTGATGTTAAACTGTCCAGCTCCATGCCAACAATAGAGCCTGCCTTCCTCACCAGTTTGTCCAGGCGTGAGGTGTCTGTCTTCTTAATGCTGCCTCCCCAGCACACCACCGCGTAGAAGAAGGCGCGCGCCACAACCATCTGATAGAACATCTGCAGCATCTTATTGCAGATGTTGAAGGACGCCAGCCTTCTAAGGAAGTATAGTCGGCTCTGTCCTTTCTTGCACAGAGCATCAGTATTGGCAGTCCAGTCTAATTTATCATCCAGCTGCACTCCCAGATATTTATAGGTCTGCACCATCTGCACACAGTCACCTTTGATGATCACTGGGTCCATGAGGGGCCTGGGCCTCCTAAAATCCACCACCAGCTCCTTGGTTTTGCTGGTGTTCAGGCGTAGGTGGTTTGAGTCGCACCATTTAACAAAGTCATTAATTAGGTCCCTATACTCCTCCTCCAGCCCACTCCTGATGCAGCCCACGATAGCAGTGTCATCAGCGAACTTTTGCACGTGGCAGGACTCCGAGTTGTATTGGAAGTCTGATGTATATAGGCTGAACAGGACTGGAGAAAGTACAGTCCCCTGTGGCGCTCCTGTGTTGCTGACCACAATGTCAGACGTGCAGTTCCCAAGACGCACATACTGAGGTCTGTCTTTAAGATAGTCCATGATCCATGCCACCAGGTATGAATCAACTCCCATCTCTGTCAGCTTGTCCCTAAGGAGCAGAGGTTGGATTGTGTTGAAGGCGCTAGAGAAGTCTAGAAACATAATTCTTACAGTACCACTGCCTCTGTCCAAGTGGGAGAGGGATCGGTGTAGCATATAGATGATGGCAACCTCCGCTCCAACCTTCTCCTGATATGCAAACTGCAGAGGGTCAAGGGCGTGTTGAACCTGTGGCCTAAGGTTGTGAAGAAGCAGCCTCTCCATGGTCTTCATCACATGTGATGTCAGAGCAACAGGCCGGAAGTCATTCAGCTCACTTGGACGTGATACCTTTGGGATTGGGGTGATGCAAGATGTTTTCTAAAGCCTCGGGACTCTCCCCTGTTCCAGGCTCAGGTTGAAGATGCACTGTAGAGGACCCCCCAGCTCCGATGCACAGAACTTCAGCAGTCGTGGCGATACTCCATCTGGACCCACTGCTTTGCTGGCACGAAGTCTCTTCAGCTCTCTGCTCACCTGCGCTGTTGTAATTATGGGTGGGGATGTCTCTCCTATGCTGGTATCAGCAGAAGGATGTGCGGAGGGTGCAGTACTCCAATTAAGTACTACAATTAAGCTAGCATGTCAGGTTTTTGAAATACTTTTGAATATCAATATAATACAGTATATCAACACGATATCTGGAGTTTGGACTATGTCCCACCAAAATTGTTTTGATGTGTTTATTCTGAAAACAAACCAGAAGACGATACCAGAGACACGTTAAAGCATATTTATGTCAATTTACCTCAATATAAAAGTGAGGTCAGCGTGCCCAAAAATGTTGGAGGCACTTGCTTTTGTGCTTGTACTGCACATCCATCTCTCTTTGCAAGAACCAACAGTAGTCAGTCATCATGCGCAGAGTGAATTTTTCCCAATATCAGTTTTCCATCACCTTTATATCTTGATGAAATCTTTCCCCATGCTCATCTCAGACATCGCTTAGATTTGGTGGAAAAAAGTCAAGATGAGAATGTAAAAAATGCATCTTC
This sequence comes from Erpetoichthys calabaricus, assembly GCF_900747795.2. Classification (NCBI taxonomy): domain Eukaryota; kingdom Metazoa; phylum Chordata; class Cladistia; order Polypteriformes; family Polypteridae; genus Erpetoichthys; species Erpetoichthys calabaricus. The sequence continues at coordinate 160,932,766 of NC_041394.2, read as the reverse complement.
AGTGACATTCTGGCTCCCATAAGCTAATATACTTTCAGCATATTCTCCACAAGCTCAGTATAATTCTCTGCTTTATTACTGTCAAGAAAATTCTGGACAACCTGCACGAATGAAGGTACTGATTCAGTTGGCTTCAGTTTCCTTTGAACTCATTGTCAAGCATCAGTTCACGTATTTCAGGGCCAACAAAAACACCTTCCTTAATTTTGGCTTCACTTTTCTCAAGACCAAACTTTTATTTCTTAAATGCTGAAACGCATCACCTTTACTGTCCAGTCACCCTAGTTGTCCAAGACCTGTAACATCTTAACTAAAAAAACGATTTTCTGATTTGGCGTCGGCAAGTGAAATTTGTTAAAGTACAGATGAAAGAATCCCAGTAGCAAAATGCTTGTTGACCAGTGTTATCAAATATCATTGCCTTAGATGGTTACTACATAAAATAATTTTTTTTTTTTTTTTGCATTTCATTAAAAAAATCACTTTTTTGTGAGCAGTACTATTGCTTAAATTCTTTTGGGCATTTACTTTAAAATGAATGTTAGTCACGTTTAACAATCCCCTGACACAAGTGTAAATTACAGTGTGTCATAAACAAGAGTTGTCAATTCACCTCCATTCACACCTGCATGCTTTTCATTGTATTGAAAGCAATTGTGACAGAAATATGTGAGAAAATAAAAAATTAAAACATATAGTGAGACCAAACTTTCCAAATGAAATGACAAAATAAACGCCAACAAAATAGCAAAATATTTGGTTAAGCTAGGAATCCAGTTACAGACAGGAATTACCCTATTATTAATGAATTTGTAGGAATGAAAACACTGGGCACAGTGGTACTCTCAGGCTGGGGGTCCCTGAACTAAAATGTCTGGTGTTCTTCTATAATTTTAGTAAAGTATGGTCACATAAATATAGATCAGAGCTTAGGAAGTGTCAAGGAAAATCTGTGCAATTTTTGCAATGGAGGAATACTGAAAAGATTTAAAAGAAGTGTTTTTGCACTGGAGCAGATATGAAAATAAAGAAATAGGTAAAGACGAATCTTTCTCTCTGTCGATAAAATGAAATGAAGTATAGAATGAGTAGCTCCAAAAAATTAAACTGCTTTAATCTGTTTTCAGAGCCTACTGGAGTCAGAGACTTGATGCTTTACGCCATGGAGCCAAGACTGGTGATTCTCAGCTGGAGTCGGCCTCGCAATGTGGCCTTTCGCAAATATGTAGTGGATATGTTTTACCTAAACCCTTTCACTTTGTCTGCGGAGTGGAGAACATATTATGAAATTGCTGGAACAGTTTCACTGACATCTTCTATAGTAAGACAAGATTAAATTATGTTATTCAACGAATGTATTTTTACAACATTTACTGTTTCTTGTAAAGTGCACTTACACTTAGAAACCCTTAGAAACTTACACTTTTACCCCAAAATTTGAATATCACTTTTTGGCCGCATTAAAAACAATGACCTACTCCATCTCAATTTTTCTAATTTATACTCTGCCAAGCCTTTATTACTTCTTAACTGGAAAAGTGTGATTTACTTTTCATCACAGCTCTTGCTTGAAATACTGCAACAGCTCACTGAACTACACTAGCTCATCATCAACACTCTAATAAAAATTCACATTCAGTATAAATAATGGAAATAACTGACATTTAAAACTTAATCTTTTATTCATTTTATTAATTTTCTGAACTCTTGTTTCCCAGCAGCTTTGAGAATGAGACTGAAAACAACCTTGAAAAGGGCCCCAGTTTATTTTAAAGCATAACCACACATACCCATAAAAGAAAATTCAATATGGAGTCCCCCGTTTAATGCAGCATGCATGTCTGTGGGAGCAGGCTGGTAAATGAGAGAAAATCCACCTTAACATAGTGAAACTGTGAAGACTCCTCATAGTCAGTACCCACACAAATATTTGAACCCAAAACTGTGTCTGCTAACCACTGCTCTACATACGTATTTTTCACATCTCCATAATAATGACTTTACTTTCATACTTGCAAGTTAAAAAGAGCATAATTTAATGCTGAATAACATTTTTAAAGATGTAAGATTTCCAAAATGAAAAGGGAAACATGCAATGGATTGTTTATCAAAATGTTTGTATTAAACAAAAAACACTACTCCCTTCCCTTAGTTTGTTTTTTTTGGGTTTTTAGATGGGTACAAAACAATTTATCACTCTAAAAACCTGTACTCTGTCCATGGTTCCTGCCGTAACAATACTGTGGTGGTTGGCTCTGGTCCCTATTTCTCTGACCTGAGAAATGGATGGATCAATAGAGAGAAATGGAAAACTGTAGTTCTTAGATATGTGATATCATTAGTAATAATGTCAAAATCTCAATATTTACTGAATGTTAGTTTACATTTGTTTGTGTTTTATTTTCAGAGAATAAATCATCTATTGCCAGCCTGGTACTACAATTTCCGTGTTACTATGGTAACTTGGGGTGAACCACCATTGAGTTGTTGCAACAATTCCACAGTGAGCTTCATTACAGGTAATACTTGTAGACAGAGTTGGTTTGATGCTGTTCTAACAAGAAATGTTTTAAAAGGATTAAATAATTTGTTTAGATTCTCTGTTATAACAACTTTACAAACACTTGTTTAAAAGTTAGTCAGGCATGCTGATAAAGATTTCTTTTAGTAGATCATTTTCTGATTGGGTTTTTCAATATTTCACTCCAAGCTCAACCTAGCTTTGTCTTACCAATTGATCCTTGCTCCTTACTTTGAATTTGAATTACATTTTCTTTTTTTTTTTTTTTAATATTTTTATTTTATTAATTTTCATTGTAATCATTCCATACAAACAGATCAATTTATAACCCAACAAATTTGAAGACAAATCAAACCCCACCCCTGAGAAGGAGAGCTTTGCTAAATGAAAATTGCTTAAGGCTTTTTAATAAGGCAACATTAAACAAAAGAAAGGGAGAAGTAAATATCTATGTAAATAAGAGATGGAGAAGGGAGTTAAATGCGGTAATAGTTATTTCTCGTATTCTAAAATAATATTGATTAAATCCTGCCAGGTTTTGAAAAAATTTTGTACAGATCCTCTAACTGAGAATTTGATTTTTTCCAGTTTCAAATAATATAAAACATCGGTTTCCCACTGACTTATAAGAGGAGAATTAGGATTCTTCCAATTTAACAAAATAAGTCTGCTTGCCAAAAGTGTAGTGAATGCAATCACCGTTTGCTTGTCCTTCTCCAATTCAAGTCCATCTGGAAGAACACCGAACACAGCTGTTAGTGGGTTAGGAGGGATTGTGATACCAAGGCTGTCTGAGAGGCACTTAAAAATTTTTGTCCAAAATAATGTTAGTTTGGTGCAGGCCCAGAACATGTGACACAGTGAGGCAAGAGCTTGGTTGCAGCGTTCGCAGGTTGGATCCTGCCCTGGAAACATTTTGGACAGTTTTAAGCGAGACAGATGGGCTCGATATATAATTTTTAGTTGAATAATTCTATGCTTTGCGCATTTAGAACTCGAGTGAATTCTCTGCTTTGCTACCTTCCACTCCTTTTCTGATATATTGATTAAAAGATCTTCTTCCCAATGTCCTCTTGGATCTTTGAAAGGTAGAGACTCTAATAGGATTTTATATGTTGCGGAAATAGTGTTTATTTCCTCGAAATTGAGCAGTATTTTTTCCAGCATTGTGGAGGGTGCAAGGTGGGGGAAATCGGGCAATTTCTGTTTAACAAAATTTCTAATTTGAAGATAGTAAAAGAAATGTGTAGCTGGGAGGTTGAATTTTGAACGTAATTGTTCAAAAGATGTAAATATGTTGTCTATATAAAGATCTCTGAGCATTTTAATCCCAAAACTTTTCCAGGTATTAAAAACTGGATATACTTGCGAAGGTTGAAAGAGGTGGTTCTCTTGCAGAGGTGCCACAGATAAAAGATTTTCCATCTTAAAATGTTTTCTAATTTGGTTCCATATTCTGAGTGAGTAAAGCACAATTGGGTTATTAGTATATTTGCGATAACTTTCATTTATTGGAGAGCAGAGCAAGGAATATAAAGAAGTACTACAGGATTTTACTTCTATTGCGGACCAAGCCTGTGTATGTTCATTTATTTGTGTCCAGGTTTTTATGGCTTGTATGTTTGCTGCCCAGTAATAAAACTGAAAATTAGGTAAAGCCATGCCACCTTCTGCCTGAGGTCTTTGTAGGGTCGCTCTTCGGATATGTGGGTGTTCTGAGTTCCAAATGAATGAGGTTATTGTTGAATCTAACTGTTTAAAAAACGATTTATTGATATATATTGGAATGTTTTGAAATAAAAAGAGAAGTTTAGGAAGGATATTCATCTTAACAATGTTAATTCTTCCGGCTAGAGTGAGATGAAGGGTTGACCATCTATGCAAGTCTTGCTTAATTTTTTCCATACAGACGCCAAAATTTTGTTGATAAAGAGCTTTATGTTTACTTGTGATATTTACCCCTAGGTATTTAAACTGATCTGCTATGGTAAAAGGTAGGGTGTCTAATCTAATATTATATGCTTGTGAATTCACTGGAAAGAGTATACTTTTATTCAGATTAGTTCTAAGACCAGATATCTTTTGAAATTCTGTTAGTGCTGTTAAAACAGCAGGGACAGTGTTTTCTGGGTCTGATATATACAGTATAAGACCATATCATCTGCATATAGAGAAATTTTCTGTTCCAGTCCTTCTCTGACAATCCCCTTTATCTGATAAGAATTTCGGCAGTGAACCGCCAGTGGTTCAATAGCGATTGCAAACAACAGTGGCGACAAGGGACATCCTTGTCTGGTACCATGTTCTAGTTTAAAGTAGTCTGAGCAAATGTTATTAATACAAAGTGAAGCTTCTGGATTGGTATACAGTAGTTTGATCCATGCACAAATATTCGGGCCAAACCCAAATTTCTCCAATGCAGCGAAAAGGTAATTCCATTCAATCATATCAAATGCTTTTTCTGCATCTAATGATAGTAATATCTCTGGGGTGTTTGATTTTGCTGGTGAATATATAACATTAAACAAGCGTCGGAGATTTGAAGATAGGTGTCGGCCTTTAATAAATCCAGCTTGATCTTGTGATATTACCGAGGGCAGCACTTTCTCCATCCTTCTAGCTAGGATTTTTGAGAGTATCTTAACATCATTATTCAGGAGTGAAATTGGTCTGTATGATGCACATTGTAACAAGTCCTTATTTTGTTTAGGAAAGACGGTGATTAACGCTTGTCGAAATGTTTGAGGTAGTATTTGGTTGTCTCTAGCTTCTGTAAATGTTGCCAATAAGAGGGGAGCTAGCTGAGTGGAGAATTTCTTATAAAATTCTACGGGGTAACCATCAGGGCCTGATGATTTCCCGCTTTGTAGTGACTTTATAGCATCTAGTAATTCTGTTAGCGTTAGAGGTTTATCCAGTTCCTCAGCACTTAAAGCATCTATTTGTGGTATCTGTGATGTTTCCAGGAATGCATTAGATTGTGTGTTGTCTTCTTTGGGCTCAGTAGAATATAAAGACTTATAGTAATCTCTAAATGTGTGCATTATTTTATTATGGTCGATGATTTCTTCTCCATTCTTGTTGGTGATTACTGGTATTGCATTGTGAACTTCTTGTTTATGAATTTGTTGAGCTAAAAGCTTATTAGCTTTTTCTCCGTGTTCATAGTAATGCTCTCTAGACTTATAAATAAGTTGTTCAGTTTCTTTAGTTGTTAAGATGTTAAGTTCTGTATGCAGGGCCTGCCTTTTCCTGTGAAGAACTTCATTTGGACGCCTGGCTTGTTCTTCATCTATTCTAGTAATTTCATTTCTTAGCTCCGACACTTTCTTGGTTTCTAATTTATTTCTGTGGGAAAGATATGAAATAATCTGTCCTCTTAAGAAGGCCTTTAGAGTTTCCCAGAGTGTTCCTGCAGAAACCTCTGTAGACGTGTTTGTCTCTAGGAAGAAGCTGATTTGTTTGGATATAAATTCTGTGCAGTTCTCGTCTGCCAATAAAAGAGGATTAAGACGCCATCTGCGAGGTGAGTGTGAGGGGCTTAATGATTTTAGCTCCAAGACTAGAGGGGCATGGTCAGAGATAACAATTGTGTCGTATTTGCATGATTTAATTGTAGGCAGGAGATTATTATCTATAAAAAAATAATCAATTCTTGAGTTCTTGAGTTTGGGTTAAGAAACCTCCAGGGGTCTGATAAGTTGTGATCATTTAAAAACTGTGTAATTATCTTTGCAGTATTAGATGTCGTCCCCCCTGTCACAGGAGTCCTATCTAAGAGTGGATTTAAAACACAATTAAAGTCCCCAGCCATTATAATTTTATGAGTGTTCACATTGGGAATGGATTCAAATAGATTTTGCATGAATTCCTTATCATCAACATTGGGTGCATAAACATTTATCAAAATCATTTTACTGTTATATAAGTTGCCCATGACCATCACATATCTCCCTTCAGGGTTCGACACTACATCTGATGCTACAAATGGAACTGTTCTATGTATGAGAATTCCCACCCCTCTAGTTTTCTTTATAAAGCTAGAATGGAACATTTGGCCAGTCCAGTCTTTTTGTAGTCTGAACTGATCCTTGGTTAGTAAGTGGGTCTCCTGTAAGAATACTATTTTAGCGTTTAAGCCTGTTAGGTGAGAGCATACTTTCTTTCTCTTTAATTCGTGATTCAGGCCTTTAACATTCCAGCTCACAAAGTTAACTGTCCCATCATGGAGACATTGATTCTGAGTTTTTAATGTCATTTTATAGTTTTAATTGGTAATATGGCAGTTTTAATCTTAGTTTCAAGATTTCCCATGAGTTATTGCATTTTAGCCTATTGTTGCATTGATATTTATAATTATAAGGATTACAAGAATAGATGAGATATAACCTGCTCTCCTTCTCTCACCCCTTTATCCCCCCACCCCCCCCATTTTGCCTCCCCACATGAGGCTAGATCCCACTTCGCGATGTCCCAGTCCTCTGACATACGAAGAGACAGATTATTTCAAGCTTAAATACTGTTAATGATAATATTTTCGGCAGATAGTATTAAGAATTTAGCTGCAAAAGATATCTCTGTTTTAATTCTCTAACGCCGCTGCAGGGTGGGGTTTGTTTTGGTTTGAATTACATTTTCTAAAAGATTCCCTGATAGCTAAATGTAATCATCATTTTTTGTCAGGTCACCATTAAATTTTTATGCAGTTCTAACAGGTCCAATTTTCTGTTACCTTCTGAGTTACAGTATAAATAAAGAATATACATAAATACAGCCTGTTATATTACCTGTATAATAGTGCATACATATGAAACATAAGTAATAGAGAAAAACATTTAAAATAAATAAAGTAAACAGCATGAGTTAAAGTTGCTAAAACCAAAACCTTTTTAACCTACAAGTGATGATATGCCAAAGCCATTTTTTTAAATGTTTTCTGAAAATAGTTATAGCCATATAGCAACAGCAGAGTGGAACACAAAAATTCTAGGAAGCTAGAATTTTGGGAAATTAAACCTCTAGGAGATCTAAGTCTTCATTAATTCCAGAATACAAAGTTTTGTTGACCATGGGAAAATGACCAACTAGTCCCTTCTGGGGATTCTACATTTGTGTTATCTATGTCACTACCAGTCATAAAGTCATAGAGCAGTGAAGTTGAAACCTTTTTTAAAATGTCATATCTGCTATCTGTTTTATTTATCACAAAACCTTTGCTTTACCAAGCCCTAAACATACTGTGAAGGTTCTGTATCTTTAAAACTTGCTGACTGAAAACTACCTTCCCACAGTGCATCCTAAGTAGGTCAGATGTAATGCATGGTACGTGTTATGCTGCACATCGACTCACTGAGTTTATGGTTAGACTAACTAACTTAAACTGATCTGATTGTTTTCTAAACAAGCTATCAAAAGAAACTTAGAAACATGAACAAGCTGTGTGCTAAAGACATTATTGTGCTATGCACTTGTGGCACTAATATTTTGGTTGAATATTTCAGGGGTTCTTAAGACATACCAGTCAATCTGCAGGTTATATTAAGTCAATAAAAATCTTATATGTTATGTATTAAGACCATTGGATTTGCATCCTATTGTTTATATTGTTTTCCCCCATCTAAAGCTCTTTTCAGGAATTTTACTTTTTTAATGAAATTTCTTAATTGAAGCCTGAGTCGTACTATAAAAACATTTTAGTTTGTTTTTACATAGCATATTTTATTTTAACTAACTTAGAACTCTGTATGTACTTAGTTTCAAACATACAGTTCAAACACAAAAAAGTCAATAAAAAGCAAAAAGAACTCAGACACTCTTGATATTGTAATGTATATGAATACCTTTAAAGACTTTTTCTCATTCTTAAAAAATATTAGTGTTAAATAATAATATACATTCTCTACTAAAGTAAGTTACTGAGTGGTACAGCGTATCACCTGACAGAAATATACATATTGTATTAAATCTTGGGTTCACCTCCTCTTAAAGTAATCACTGTCCAGCCTTAAACTGAAGTTGGTCTTAGAAGAAAGTTGTCAGAAAAAAATGAAATATAAGCAATATTTTTTAAATGAAATAAACTAATGACATACCTTTTAACCTCACTTCACGTAGACTATTAGTGAGTACACTTACACAGTGACTTAAACAGCCTTTTGAGGTCAGGGATTTTGAAACATTGTAGATCTTCAGCATTTCATATATCCTGGATGTGCTAGACTTTTTTGTCTTACATTTTCAGTTCTGAGCACAGGCTTTCATTCAAAGCTGGATGCTGAGATTGCCATTGTAAAACTTTGTTTCATTGAATCATTTTTGTTGATTTTTATTGAGTTTAAAGTCATTGTCAAGTTGGAAGGTCTACGTCTGGTGAATTTCTGGCAGTGGCATCCATGTTTTTGGGTGATATCTTGATAGTTAATATAGTTCAAGTTGCCATCAATCTTAACAAGGACAAAAGAAAATGAGCTTTCATCAAAAATCTACAGTCATATTTCTAATTAGATTCTTTTCTTTCTATGCTTTAGTCTTCCAACACCAAAGGTGCTAATGGCTCGATTAGCCAAAGAGTTCATTTTTGGTCTGAAATGAGCATAGTATGCCATTTTCATTAATATTACAATAGTGTTTACCAGTTTGTTTGGAAAGATTTCTTGGTTATGGTGTGTTTTCCTTAAAAATAACTGATCTAATACTTCTGTCAGCTACAGTACATTTTTAAGTAGAAAAAAACTTTTAAAGTTTTCTTTTGAATTAGTTATCTTCAATAAATAGATGTAATTGTCCCCTTTTTTTAAGTTAAAACATTATTTTTTAAATTTGTGTTCATCTTTCTGAAGGATGAGAGTAATTCTGGAGTGCACTATGTATGGGTATGTCTGTTTATGATTCCAGTATGTACATACATAGTAGTGCATGGCACACTGCACCTGCAAAAACAGAGAGCTGGAGCTACAGTTGGAAATGCTTCACTACCCAGGCCAATCAGTTCATGAGGTTAAGATGGATAAGTTCTTTGACTGGTTTTATGCTGGCAAGTGGTGTTCATTTGCTCACAGCAGGTAGCATTTTTCCTGTACTTAGGGACTAACCCCCACTACACCGTGTTCTCTGTATTATCGTGATATTTCTCTCTATGTACCCTTTACCTATTTTCTTCAGGGATAAGTGTACTCATCAGTTTCATTACTGGGTTGGTCTACTGTCGCACCTTAAGATTAACACACACACACCTACGTAGATATACACATACACACAGACCCTATCCACAAAAGTACCGTATGAAAGACATATACGCATGCATGTTATTTCCTAGCACTTTAACCCACATAAGTACTGTATGAATAACACATGTACAGTTTTCTTTCCCTAGTACTCCAAGAGACTTACTTATCATATGCAGGAACAACACACAATGTCTCAGATATATCTCAGACCTAAATATTACTTTTGGTCTACAAGAATATATTCGAACATACAATGGCTCAACATCGCTGGCTATAGGCCATTTATCAACAAGTGAATGTTTTACTTAGTGTTGATTTTCACCACACTAGCCTTTTTGTATGATGTATATGGGAGTGTACAGTTGCTCGTATATTTACTAAACATTATTTAAAAGTGCATGATCGTAATATTCATTTACAGAAAAGCATTGATTTGTGTGCATGTGCCAGTACCCCTCACTGCTGGTGTCAGAATCAGTGGATTTATTTGGTCATTTAAGCCATCAGTTAGCTTTCCTTTCTGGAACTGAGAGTGAATACCAAAAGCCTCATCATTTACCATTGACTTACTGTATGTTTTGTCTTGGTAGAGCAATGTATTGCTATACTTTCCCCTATTGTATTATTAATATGTAGCCTTTGTCAGAATGCCTCTAATCTCACAGACTTACCACTGTTTATAAGGTATTATACCATATAACTCCCCACCTTCCCTTCAATCTCTATAACCTCAGGCAATTAGGTGTAGTAAAAGACAAGCAGGAGTTAAGTTACAATTTAAACAATTTATTATTGGTAATATTCATAAATAATAACAATATGCAAAGTACATTTAAATATTGACAACCATATAACCTGATAAATGGTGATGTGTAGTTCAGACGGCACATAGACTTGTAGTTATTTAAAATGTCTCTAGTTAAGGCATCATTGGTGGTCAGTTTTCCTTAAAACAGGCCGCATGCCTGTCTAAATATGGATGCCGAGCTGTGCTCTCCATTGTGTTGGCTTTTCAGTTCATCAGTTTGTTAAGAGAGATATACTCCTTCATCAGATGTTCGTAAGAGAGAGGGTGTGAGGTTAAGCAAGTAAATTTCTAGATTCTCTGTCCAACCCCTAGAGCCAATAGGACATCATGGTACTTAAAAGCTTCTGATCCAAGCTAATTCCAAACAGCCATACTTCAGACCAATGGGGGAATAGAACATCTTAACACCTGCCATCCCCCAAAACCATATTTTAAGGTAAAGCTTAGTAGTTAGGCAGCCTGGCTTTCTTGCGGGGGTTGAAAGACTTTAGCAGAAAAACACTTGTCAAACTGGTTTAAGGCATTTCCTCCCCCAATTCTATTGTAAAATTCAAAGAGACCCATTCCTAAAGGAGTTGGGTAAGCATGAAAGCTTCTCACTAATGTAACACTAAATTACATTGCTTTGCCTAAATTACAAATAAAGAAATACAAAATATTTATCAAGTTATATGCAAAATCTTACATCACAACAACTTATACTGTGGATTTCATTGGAAATAACTGCCTGTCAGTCATGAATGTCCTGCTAGTTCTCCAAGACTGGCAACTTTCACCAAACTTCACTTAAAAGGTCCATAAATGAAAGCATGCCACATATTACTTTGGAAGGTACAGTTAAATAGAGCCATGGTTGATTTGTCATGCTTCCCATTCAGTCAGAAATGTCAGCCTTATTTCATACAGGTATTGTAACAATCAAACAAGCTATCACCTGAACAAACTGTAATCTAATTCAGAACTGTGACTTTTAAATATTTATGAGTTGTTTGATGTTTCATGTTTGATATTAGTTTGTATCTTTTAGTTTGCTTTTATTCCTGTTGTATTCCTTTTAATATTTGTGAAACACTTTTAGATAGGTGCTATTATTATTATTATTGTTATTGTTATTATTACATAGTGCCATGAGTTCATGTTTGATTGCAAACCTGGTCAGTGTCTGTATGGAGTTTGCATGATCTCCCCATTTGTATTTGGACTGAGTGTGCATAACTGCAAATGTTGTTTATAGCTGGATGTTTGAAGTGTGTCATTACGTATTCTCAGTTGCCAAAATCTCTTTATTCCTACATTTCCCGTAACCTCATAACATTTAATAGTAATATTCCAAAAGACTTCTCAATAGTTAAATTTTATGTGTAGAAAGTGTGCACTATTTTCCCCACAATTATCTGCTTTTATTCCTTACATATAGTAAGGATGAGATGTTTTCTGTGTTGATTTTCATCCATTGTAGAAATGCAGTTTTGTTTAGGGTTCCCCCAACAGTGCTGTTCAAATTATTAGCTTCAGCTTGTTTCTGAGATTTAGCTTTATTTTCATGATGGGATGACATGATGGCTGGAATTGGGCTGAGGTGCCAGGTTTCCATATGTGAGCAACTGGAACAGTGAAAAACAAGAGCCCTTTGCAATATACAGTAACTGGTTACAACTGTAAAACAATTCTCAGTTGCAGGGGCATCAAATTAATTTTTATTGATGACTGTTTTATCATGTAATGTCCTGTTGTGACCTTATTTTTCCCTTTTATACTCATTATAAATGTCTAAAATCCCATACATTTACCACTATGTGATAAGGTACTTTAGTGCTTAAAACCCCCAATACCCTTCTATATCTATAACCTCTGGCAATTAGATAGTGTAAAGAACCAGGCAGGAGTTAAGTTACACATTTGATTATGTATTATTGATTAAAAAAGAGGAGGCAGAATTCTATGTGGATATTGGCACCATTCCCTTACAGCCTAATTAGCAGTGCATCTTGCGTCCATGGGAGGCTCTCAGCTTATCTTCAGCTTAGCTTGCTTTGCTACCACATGATTTTTACATGGAGTATTGAAACAGACCTGTCTCAATATGGCTGCCAAGATAAAGTTGTCTTCATCATTGTCTAATTCTCGTGGCCAGATGGTGAGAGACAGAGTGGGTGGTAAAGGCAGGGTGACCAACTTTATATCATTCTTACAACACAATGGAAACCAATGGGACGTTATAGTACTGAACGGCCTCCAATTCAAAAATCAATCATAAACAGCCATACTTTAGACCAATAGAATTCAACACTCATCCCCCAGTTGCTTTGTATAGTCAGTTGATGGCAGTGATGGCAAACCTTTTGGGTTTGGCGTGTTAAAAATTCTGAAAATGACTAACTTGACTCTGCGCTAGTGTCATCCTGCTAAACAAAAGAGAAACAATTCTTTACATATTCATTTATTTATAAAAATACAGCCCAATCATATGTGGTGCTTTGTATTATAAATGTAAAAGAAAAATCAGTGACTTACAATAGAGAAAATGATATGCACACTGATAATTGGGCTTATCACTAAACTATTACCCTACTTTTAGTAGTAATTTTGAATTGAGCTGAAAAAATATGAAACACATTACATTTGATTTGACATCAATTAATGATTTTTTTTTTGTTGCTGAGTTTTAATAGATAAGTCTGAAATTGATCATAGGTACTTTGTGCACTTCAAGCCCAAGTAAGCAATTGAGGGAAATGTAAAACAGCACACACTTAGAAATGAAGAGTACTTGTCCTTTGCAGAAGTGTAACCACGGAGAGAAAACAATGTCAGCACTTGACTTTGCAGACTTTTATCAAGACAGTATATCGAAATAGTGTTTGAGGGTAATAACTTCCTTAAATCTTCAGCAGTGCTGTTTATACAACCCCAATTCCAACGAAGTTGGGATGTTGTGTAGAACGTAAATAAAAACAGAATACAATGATTTGCAAATCCTTTTCAACCTATATTCAATTGAATACACTACAAAGACAAGATATCGAATGTTCAAACTAATAAACTTTATTGTTGTTTTGCAAATCTTCACTCATTTTGAATTTGATGCCTGCAACACATTCCAAAAAAGCTGGGACAGGGGCATGTTTACCACTGTGTTATATCACTTTTCCTTTTAACAACACTCAATAAGCATTTGGGAACTGAGGACACTAATTGTTGAAGCTGTGTAGGTGGAATTCTTTCCCATTCTTGCTTGATGTACAACTTCAGTTGCTCAACAGTCCGGGGTCTCAGTTGTCGTATTTTGCGCTTCATAATGCGCCACACATTTTCAATGGGAGACAGGTCTGGACTGCAGGCAGGCCAGTCTAGTACCTGCACTCTTTTACTACGAATCCATGCTGTTGTAACACATGCAGAATGTGGCTTCGCATTGTCCTGCTGAAATAAGCAGGGATGTCCCTGAAAAAGACATCGCTTGGATGGCAGCATATGTTGCTTCAAAACCTGTATGTACCTTTCAGCATTAATGTTGCCTTCACAGATGTGCAAGTTACCCATGCCATGGGCACTAATACACCCCCATACCATCACAGATGCTGGCTTTTGAACTTTGCGCTGATAACAATCCAAATGGTCCTTTTCCTCTTTGGCCCGGAGGACACGACGTCCATGATTTCCAAAAACAATTTGAAATGTGGACTCGTCAGACGACAGCACACTTTTCCACTTTGCATCAGTCCATCTCAGATGAGCTCGGGTCCAGAGAAGCCGGCGGCGTTTCTGGGTGTTGTTGATGTATGGCTTTCGCTTTGCATGGTAGAGTTTTAACTTGCACTTGTAGATGTAGAGACGAACTGTGTTAACTGACAATGGTTTTCTGAAGTATTCCTGAGCCCACGTGGTAATATCCTTTACAGAATGATGTCGGTTTTTAATGCAGTGCCGCCTGAGGGATCGAAGGTCACCGGCATCCAGTGTTGGTATTCGGCCTTGCCGCTTACATGCAGAGATTGAGATTCTCTGAATCTTTTGATGATATTATGGACAGTAGACAATGAAATCCCTAGATTCCTTGCAATTGTACATTGAGAAACGTTGTTCTTAAACTGCTGGACTATTTGCCCACGCAGTTGTTCACAAAGTGGTGAACCTCACCCCATCCTTGCTTGTGAACGACTGAGCTTTTTGGGAATGCTCCTTTTATACCCAATCATGACAAACACCTTTTTCCATTTAAACTGTTCACCTGTGGAATGTTCAAAACAGGTGTTTTTTGAACATTCCTCAACTTTCCCAGTCTTTTGCTGCCCCTGTCTCAGCTTTTTTGGAACGTGTTGCAGGCATCAAATTCAAAATGAGTGAAGATTTGCAAAACAACAGTAAAGTTTATCAGTTTGAACATTCAATATCTTGTCTTTGTAGTGTATTCAATTGAATATAGGTTGAAAAAGATTTGGAAATCATTGTATTCTGTTTTTATTTACGTTTTACACAACATCCCAACTTCATTGGAATTGGGGTTGTAGAACCTGTGAACCACACAATGAAAAACATTATGGGATAGCCCTTATCTTGTACATATCCCATATGTACGAGAAAATATCACGAACGTAGTATTTACGGGATACGTACAAGATAAGGTTTATGCCATAATTTTTTTTCATTGTGGGGTTTAGTGCTTCTGTAGTTGTTGAACAGATTTCTGGCACAAAATAATTCAATGCACTTCATACAAGCAAAGAATGTAAAAGCTGATTTCCCACAAACGCTGATAAGTGCACTCATTTTGGAGACTGCAGTTGCAGATCTCGCACTTGCGCCATGAAAACGAGCTTCCAGTGCAGCACTTAGAAGTCAACTGAACTGTGTAGCTGCCATGATGAAAGATGACCTGTTGATATGGATTGTGAGACTCCATTTTAAGTTTTGTGTGGTCCAGAGTGTCATATTTCTTATATTTTTGTATGTTCAGTTTCTTTGGTAACTCGGTCTTGGTGAACACTGACATGTCATCCAAAGTGTCGTGGCGTGTCATAGGATCGCCTTCAATGGTTTAAGGCCTTGCCCACAGGCAACGGCTGATAGGCTTTAGGTCCAAATACAGTCACGCTTTCCATGCTGGTCTGATACATGCTTCATCCCCCTCATCATAAATTCCTAATTCTGAGCCAGTCCTAAAGACTGGAGGTTGGTTAGGTAAACAACAAAGCACTGCTGTTCTCATCAATGAAGTAAAACATACCCCCTGAAACACTACTTAATATTACATTTGTTTTGACTAATTTACAAATAAAGACATAACAAAATATTTACCAACATATATGCTATTAATCTCTTTACCACAGTGACCAAAAATATCACTTTATATAATGTGAGAGCTGTAATACAAAAATATTACTTTATAGGTTTTGGTTGCTTGTGGCTATGTTATGTTCAATTATCTTGTTATTAATTTTTTGTTTTGATCAGAAAACTGAGAACAATTGTGTGGGGTCTGCTAATTGATATTTGGCTTGCTGTCTTATGCTACAGTAGCTGTGTTTTAACTTGTGTGAAACAACTGTTGAATAAGTTTGTCCTCACAAACTTCAAGGATTAGAAGAGTCATGAATTTTTAGTTAACTATAGTATTACAGCTCTTTTATTTCAGTTTAAATATCATGAGTCAACAGCAAATAGATTTGCAAAATGGTTACAAGAAAATCCCTGTGCTTTGAAACTGGCAAAACATCATTCAAATTCAGAATGCAGCTGTTTAACCATGAGAATATTCAGCCCATTGGAAAGGTTTAAGGAAATTTGTCAGGGATCGCTTTGTAAACAGAGCCCAGGCGCTATATAAAAATTATTATTACCATATTATTATTTTAGATGGAAGGACCTAACAGCATCATACATATCTGTAAAATGTGATTGCAATCTTATAGTCTTACATTTTAAGATGCGTGGTTATGTAACATCAGAATGCAAGATCAAACAGCCAGCTCTTTTGTAAAAGCACCACAACAACATTTCCTTTATATATAGTATGTTTTAAATAATGGTGAAGCAGGCCAATTAATAGGGGTTCTGCAGGCTGGTCCAGCCTCCAGACCTTGAGTTTGACACCCTGCTCTAGTGTGTGAAAAGACAAGTGATACCTATTTAGAAAGGAAAAAAATCCACAATAGCATTAATTTGACTTTCCATTATTGCTAGTTATAATTATTTACTAACTGGAGCTTTTTATTATGCAGCTTTAAAAGCCTTCAATCTAAAAGAATCTTAAGCCTTTCCTTGAGATTAACAGTTTCCTTCTCATGATCCCCATTTGTTCACAGCACCAGAGGCACCGGAGATTTCTTCTGTGACCTATTCTAGTAATCTGCTGTATGTCACTTGGCATTATGGGGACAACACCACTGACCTGTCCTACTCCAGGATATCGCACTGGTTGGTTGTAGCAGAGGGACGAAAGAGAGTTCGAAAAAGCATATCATCAGATGTAAGATTTTTTTCGTTATATTCAAATCGAGAGAGGCTGTCCCTTACAGGTGTCAATGTGTTTGAAAATTACTAGTATATTCAGTGTGTTAAACAGCATGATTTTTACCTTCTCTTTTTGTTTCCCTACCTTTTTTGTTTCTTTGAATGTTTTGCCAGTAATTCCTGCATTCCTGTTTTTGTGCCAGCATAAAAAAAGCAGCATACATAGGTTCTTGACTTTATTCTGCTTCCTGTAACTAAACTATGAGTATAGATTGTATATATTTTAATATTAGCTTTTAGTAAAACTCTCTATATATCCATCCATCCATCCATTCTCTAACCCGCTGAATCTGAACACAGGGTCACGGGGGTCTGCTGGAGCCAATCCCAGCCAACACAGGGCACAAGGCAGGAAACAATCCTGGGCAGGGTGCCAACCCACCGCAGCTCTATATATCCGACATAACTAATTGAAGAATTGTCATTATTTGTTTTCTGATATGTACAATCCGTTCATCTAAAGAGACTTAAAATATATGTGATTACTGCTCAAAATGTTCAATAATAAAATCAAATCAGAATGAAATACAGTTGAAGCAGCAGCTAGCACCATAACATAAGCTTATTGCAGTACAGTGCAATTTATTTCATGTTCTTGTATTTGAAACATATTTAATTTATTATGGTAGGTCTCTATGCTACTGGAGAAGAAATAAACTACTGTCTTTCTGGAATTCACCTGTAATGAAGACAATAAATCCTGTAAATGAAGCATACCACTCAGATTTAATTTAATTGTTTGTCGCCATTTTAATTTGTGAAACCTGTGGGCTACATTATACAAAAATTTTAAAACTGTGTTACATGTTTTTATTGTTAAAATTAAATGATCGGCATTAATTTATATTGATTTTTGAAACCCTTTAAGAGTGCACTGTCTTAATCTGGACCACACTTATTTACTGTATGCTACTTTCAGGGAATTCTCACAAAAATATTACTTGTCCTGCAGGTGACACGAACAGTAATGAAAGCTGTATTAAGTGTGCCACCAGGAGACATCTACAACATTACAGTTACTGCCTGCACAGAGAGAAACAGGAGCACATCAATTGCACGAATCATCAAATTAGGTCAGTACTTTTTGTTTTAAAATTAAATGACGTGATTCAAACATGACTTCAAAAATTGAAGAATAGATACTGTTAAATAAAAATGGTATCATTTCATTGTGTTTAAAATTATTGTATCATTAAACTATTTTGGCAATTTTCAGAAAAATCAAAAGTAGGCAAATGCTGGTAGCACACAACAGTCTTATTAATAGACACTTTGGATTACACTGTTTATGTGCCTTCCACCTTGTAAAAGAGCAGTGTCAATCAAGTACTTCAAAAGAAATTCCCAGATCATCAATTCTAAAATGCTCTGCATGGACACCAATGTGGCTGATAAGTTTTTATTGTAATCAACACAATAGTGTACAGTATATAAAGTATAATTTGCTTATAATACTAAGGCTGTACTTTATTGCTTTTTTAATTTCTTCATTGCCACATCCTATGGTGAAATACGCCTATCACGTGTCCCATTTTCTTGTTTATATAATGAAGTCAAACTCTAATAATTCCAGTCCACTGATTTTGGCAGCCTTCTTGTGTTCCAAGCTAACCTGTGCTCTGAGATGACAGAATCTTCAGTTCTGATGTGGCAAAATTTTAGGATGACCTCCCTAAATTAATTACATAGCCTGACTTTTATTCTTTTCAAAGTCAATTTAAATTCACATTTGTTTGGGAAGGCATTTAACTTAACCTGACATTCTTACTTTTTCAGTTCTCTCTGTCTGCCCAGGTGCTCACTGTGATATGTAGTATCACAAATTATGTGCTTTGTTTGTGGTTTTCTTAAGGCATTTTATACTTTTTGTTTTTGATATTGATATTTATCTGTTGGTGTTTATTTAATATTTGTCAGTGTTTTTATTTTTGTATGATTTTGAATATCTTTGAGCATATGGAACATTCTACTGTATGTAAATAAAATATTTTACCGTTGCAAGTATTCATCATTATCATCAGTTTTTGACCATTTTCAGATTTATATAGGTTAGTTGGTTGCCACTCTCAATGGTCCTAATGCTAATCACATAAACAAAACTTTAGCATATAACTCTTTCTTATTGAGGAAAGATATTATTCAGACAGTTCCCTTGCTTAATTTTTCAAAAATCATTTATTCTAGAGATATTTCAAGTGCGCTACTCTTACTAATCCCTAATTGCTTTTCAGTACAAAAGCTTTTGAATATATACAGAAAAAAGACTTGTAATCGAGAGCTTCTTCCTTTTAATCATAGCTGGTTTATGATAATGGCTTTCGCATCCATTGCATTCAACAATGTTTAAACATTATTACCCATTCCAGTACACTTTGGTGAGGTAAAACATTATACTAGTGCACAAACTGTCTTAAATATCAGCTCCTTTAACACCTTCTTCCCACAAATATCATACAATAGTACTTTCTCGCGTGCAGTAAACATTGTGTAGCAATCAGTTAGTTGCTGTTTTCAGTGACATCTGTGGTCAGCCACCTGCTTCAAAAAGAATATAATTACCCCTTTGGCAAAAAAACTAAAGTGGACTGTGCCAATGAATACAGACTGGTGGTGCTCATTCCCATTTTTATGAAATGCTTTAAAGTACTGATGACGGAATACAACTCTGTAGTAGCCAGTTCTAAGCCCAGTTTAGAAAGAAGAAGGGAAACAGCTAGGGTTTAGGGCCAGTTGTGTAACCTGTCAGGCCTGTTAGTGCTTGGAATACTCTTAGATATTTCCCCCATAAGTGATGTGCACCCTAAAAACCTAACAAGTTTGAAAACTGTGGAAGGGACACTGCGTGGACACTGGAATTCACTGGACACTGGAATTCACAAATATGGCAATTAGGACTGTAAGTACTACAGTGTGGAATATCAGCAATCTGACATGTAGAAGTCAAGATATAGTGGAAATATAAAGAGTCAAATTGTTTTTTGTCTTAAAGAAACAAAATAGAAGCATAAAAATGTAAAAGAACTATATACAATGTGATACAAAGGAGAACAAACCAAAAGTAACTAAGTTGGTATTATACTGAATGAAGTCTGGAAAAGTATAGTGGTGCAAGGATGCAAGTAAGAGTTAATGACAGGCTAATATCACTCAGGTTAGCATCTGACAAGAGATTATAATTTCTGGCCAATTACTCCAAAGTTGGATGTACAAAGGAGGAAAAGGATAAATGTGGCACTTATTTGCTAGAATTAGAGAGGAGAATTCAAAAACCCATCCACAGGGGATGCACAAACCAGTGTGTTTTTTTGTGCCGGTCCCAAGCCCAGATAAATGTGGAGGGTTATGTCAGGAAGGGAATCCGGTGTAAAATTTTTCCAAATCAATATGCGGACAACAATACAAATTTCCATACCGGATCGGTCGAGCCCTGGGTTAACAACAACCGCCACCAGTACTGTTAGCCAACAGAGTTCTGGAGGAAATTGGGCTACTGTTGGCCAAAGAAGAAGAAGGAGAAGAAAGTAAAGTAAAGAGAGTGGAACTGAGGGTAGGAACTTTGAATGTTGGCAGTATGACTGGTAAGGGGAGAGAGTTAGCAGATATGATGGAGAGACTAAATGGAAGGGGAGTAAGGCCAGGTGGATCGGAGGTAGATTCAAATTCTGATTCAGATTCTGTCATGGTGTGGATGGGAGAAGAAATGGGGTAAGAGTTATTCTGTAGGAACAGTATGTCAAGAGTGTTTTGGAGGTGAAAAGAGTGTCAAGCAGAGTAATGATTATGAAGCTGGAAATTGGAGGTGTAATGATGAATGTTGTTAGTGCATATGCACCGCAAGTTACGTGTGCAGTGGGTGAGAAAGAAGATTTTTGGAGTGAATTGGATGAAGTGATGAACAGTGTACCCAAGGGACAGAAAGTGGTGATTGGAGCGGATTTCAATGGGCATGTTGATGAAGGGAACAGAGGAGACGAGGAGGTGATGGGTAGGTATGGTGTCAAGGAGAGGAATGAAGAAGGTCAGAGGATAGTGGATTTTGCCAAAAGAATGGACATAGCTGTGGTGAATACGTATTTTAAGAAGAGGGAGGAACATAGGGTTACGTACAAGAGTGGAGGAAAATGCACACAGGTAGATTACATCCTATGCAGAAGAGTTGATCTGAAGGAGATTGAAGACTGCAAAGTGGTGGCAGGGGAAAGTGTAGTTAAGCAGCATAGGATGGTGATCTGTATGATGACGTTGCAGATCAAGAAGAGGAACAGAGTGAGGGCAGAGCCAAGGATCAAATGGTGGAAGTTGAAAAAGGAAGACTGCAAGGTTGAGTTTAGGGAAAAGGAAGAGGATGGCAAAGAAGAAGTGGGATAGTCAGAGAGATGGAGAAAGTAGACAAGAGTACAAGGAAATAAGGCACAAGGTGAAGAGAGATGTGGCGAAGGCTAAAGAAAAGGTGTATGATGAGTTGTATGAGAGGTTGGACACTAAGGAGGGATTAAAGGACCTGTACCAATTGGCTAGACAGAGGGACCGAGCTGGGAAAGATGTGCAGCAGGTTAGGGTGATAAAGGATAAAGATGGAAACGTACTCATAAGCGAGGAGAGTGTGTTGAGCAGATGGAAAGAGTACTTTGAGAGGCTGATGAATGAAGAGAACGAGAGAGAGAAGAGGTTGGATGATGTGGAGATAGTGAATCAGGAAGTGCAACAGATTAGCAAGGAGGAAGTAAGGACAGCTATGAAGAGGATGAAAAATGGAAAGGCCGTTGGTCCAGATGATACCTGTGGAAGCATGGAGGTGTTTAGCAGAGATGGCAGTGGAGTTTTTAACCAGATTGTTTAATGGAATCTTGGAAAGTGAGAGGATGCCTGAGGAGTGGGGAAGAAGTGTACTGGTGCCAATATTTAAGAATAAGGGGGATGTGCAGGACTGCAGTAACTACAGGGGAATAAAATTGATGAGCCACAGCATGAAGTTATGGGAAAGAGTAGTGGAAGCTACGTTAAGAAGTGAGGTGATGATTAGTGAGCAGCAGTATGGTTTCATGCCAAGAAAGAGCACCGTAGATGCAATGTTTGCTCTGAGGATGTTAAAGGAGAAGTTTAGAGAAGGCCAGAAGGAGTTGCATTGCATCTTTGTGGACCTGGAGAAAGCATATGACAGGGTGCTTCGAGAGGAGCTGTGGTATTGTATGAGGAAGTCGGGAGATCAGAGAAGTACGTAAGAGTTGTACAGAATATGTACGAGGGAAGTGTGACAGTGGTGAGGTCTGTGGTAGGAGTGACGGATGCATTCAAGGTGTAGGAGGGATTTCATCAGGGATCGGCTCTGGACCTTTCTTATTTGCAATGGTGATGGATAGGTTGACAGACAAGATTAGACAGGAGTCCCTGTGGTCTATGATGTTTGCTGATGACATTGTGATCTGTAGCAATAGTAGGGAGCAGGTTGAGGAGACCCTGGAGAGGTATAGATATGCTCTAGAGAGGAGAGGAATGAAGGTCAGTAGGAACAAGACAGAATTCATGTGTGTAAATGAGAGGGAGGTCAGTGGAATGGTGAAGATGCAAGGAGTAGAGTTGGCGAAGGTGGATGAGTTTAAATACTTGAGATCAACAGTACAGAGTAATGGGGATTGTGGAAGAGCGGTGAAAAAGAGAGTGCAGGCAGATTGGAATGGTTGGAGACGAGTGTCTGGTGTGATTTGTGACAGATGGGTGTCAGCAAGAGTGAAAGGGAAGGTCTACAGGACGGTAGTGAGACCAGCTATGTTATATGGGTTGGAGACGGTGGCACTGACCAGAAAGCAGGAGACAGAGCTGGAGGTAGCAGACTTAAAGATGCTAAGATTCGCACTGGGTGTGACGAGGATGGATAGGATTAGAATTGAGTACATTAGAGGGTCAGCTCAAGTTGGACGGTTGGGAGACAAAGTCAGAGAGGCGCGATTGCGTTGGTTTGGACATGTGCAGAGGAGAGATGCTGAGTATATTGGGAGAAGGATGCTAAGGAAAGAGCTGCCAGGGAAGAGGAAAAGAGGAAGGCCTAAGCGAAGGTTTATGGATGTGGTGAGAGAGGACATGCAGGTGATGGGTGTAACAGAACAAGATGCAGAGCACAGAAAGATATGGAAGAAAATGATCTGCTGTGGCAACCCTTAATGGGAGCAGTCGAAAGAAGAAGAAGAAAAAAGGAGAATTCAAAGAGACAAAAAATTGATAATTGAGGCTAATCTAAGCTGGCACATACATGAGCAAACTGAAGATGTTATGAAAGTAAAGGTTTTGGAGTTGCGAATAATAATGGAAAATATAATTAGAGTGGATGTATAGATGTGATCTTTGTTTTTCTAGTACTTTTTTTCAGAGAAAACAGGAACATTAAATTACCAAAAAGAGTGGAAATGCAAAAGAAGAGATTGGTGAAAGATTACAAAGTGATAACTTGGAGACTGTGTGGTTGTGCAGCTTTGATTGCTGGTTACAAGGCTGCATGTAAAGAGGAGCAATAGAAGAGACTGTCAAGGAAGAGACACTGGAAAGGTTGAAGGATAAGACAACACAGAAACTGGGGAGGAAACTGAACAAATTTAAAGAAGATTTGCTGTTGACCATGGCTAAAGTGTATGTAAAGACACCTGGAAGGAGGAGAAAAAGGTGAAGAAAATTAACTTAAAGAAGAATTTGGCCTTGTGCCAGGCAAAAGTACCAGAGATGCAATATCTATCTTAACAGAAATCCATGAGTAAGTGCTTGATAGAGATGGAGAGGTGTCTGACTATTTTGTGGAATCAGAAGAGGCTTGCAATAGACATGATATGCATTATTTTAGAAAGTTAACAGAAAATCAGTTAAATTTATGCAACTCATGAATGAAGATGTCATGACAACAGTGAGAACATCCATAGGGGTTAGATAAGAATTTCAGGTCAAGTCTGGTTAAAATCAAGGATCAGCACTGTGTCTAAACCTGTTTGGGTTAGTGATCCATATGCCATCAGAAAGAGGAAATAGAAGGCCTTTCTTGTGAGATACTTATTACAGATGACTTGGTCATTTTGGTAAAAACGCGAGGAAAAGTGCATCAGATTTAGAAACAAAGGAACTTAGTTTATTACAAATACGTATGTACAGAGAATGAAGGCTAGGTTGGTTTGGCCATGTATTTAGAATGGATGACAACACTGAAGTTAACAAGATGTTTGATTTAAATGTGTAAAGCAAAACAGAGAGAGAGTTAGACCAAAACTGAAATGGTGGGAACTCGATGCAGGACATGTTCAGGTATATTACAGTTTAGAAAGCCAGTACAAAGGCAACCATCCCTGTTAACTGCAGGAAATGGCACTGATGATGAGGATGAAGATGACAATTGCTTGATCGCAATAAATGTAAAATTCCAGATAGATTGGACCATGTACAGTTTGCCTATTGTCATACATGGTACACATATGATTCCAAACCTGGATAATAAATACTGCTACAATACATTCTACAGCTCAGAATTTATCATTGTTGTACCCTTTAAAGCTGATCACCAAGCTCCTAGATGTTTAAATTGGTGTTGCCACCTGCAACTAGATTTTGGACTTCCTAACCTGGATATGAGGACTGGCAGCATCACTTCCTCCACTCTGATGCTCAGCAGAGGCATCCCAGACTGATGTGTTGAGCCAAATGTTGCTTATGAATAATTGGTGGCCAAATATTTTCCAAATCCATCATTAAATTTGTTGATAACACTAGCATCATAGGCTTAAACACCAACCAAGATGAGGTGGCTTACAAAGGAGAGATTTTCAAGCAATGGGAGTCGAGCTGGGAGACAAATTTTTTGGAGTGACTGACACCCCGAAGTGAACACAAGCTATTAGCTACATATCAGCTATTATGTAGAAGGATCCTCAATGCCATTAGTTCCTCAGATGTCTGAGGAACCCCAAATATCTCATCCTTGCTCACCAGGCTCTTTATGTGCAAAGTGGTGTCCATCCCTAGTGGCCACACTATTACATCAGCTCTGCATAGAACTGTAAAACAGTACAGAGGGAAGCGAAGGCAGATGCCAAAGACCATCGCATATGGATTGTCCAATTATGCCTGTAATGTTATGAGTTGTATTCATGATCTCTGTTTATGTTTATTGTCTGTTGTTGATATTGCATTACTTTCACTAGTATGTAGGAAACTTGCAAGTATAAATTTCATTGCTTTTTCTATTAAATAACCCCCCATCATATAGGCCAACAGGAGCAAAGTACCAAACCACCAGAATAACAATTAGTGTCTCAGCAAGCAACCAGATGCACTGTAACTAGCTTGGAAGCAAAGAAGTGTGGAAACTTTTTTAAAGAATCCTTATATATGTTTGGTCTGAGATATATTGTACCGTATATACAATATACAGATACATGTACATTTATGTATGTGGCCAAGACCAGTTTCTTTTTTGTGGAATCCATGTAGAATGGAAATATGTTTTTCATGTATTTTTGCCATGTGGCCTTGATATATTATACTTAAACAGTATTTATTTATGAACATTTAGGAGCTATAAAGTCAATTTTAAAAAACATACATACTGTATATGTTTATGAATATACTACACCATTGTGCAATTTGGCATGGACTTATAAATGAAAAGCTGCTATATAAACAGAAGTAAAATTACGGCCTAAAATAGCCAGATGTGTCCTTTGAATATGAGGAAGTTGACACAACTTTCTTTCTTTACAGATTTTTGCTGCTCTATAAAAATTAAAAGGCGTTCTTAAGTCATACTGTTTGTCTTTCAGAGCCAGCCCCTCCAAAGTCTTTATTTGCTGTGAACAAAACGCAGAATTCTGTTACTTTGCTGTGGGTGGAAGAAGGCATTGTTGATTCCTATCAAGTTTTGTGTAAAAGTTCCTATGACAGCAGAGACCAGAAGGTTAGTGCTAGAAAACTGCTTTTTTCTTTTTCTTTTCTTTCTTTCTTTCTTTCTTTTTTGTGCATAATATAAACTCTACTAAGCCACAGATTTTAACAACTCTTGGCTGGATTGTTCCATTGTTTTTGATTTTGTTATTTTGCAGAATTTACAGAATGATTTTAGATTTGATCCTAGTAGGTTATAATAACCTAATGTTTTCATGCAAATCTCTTTATTATAAACACATCTGACTTGTTTTTTTTCCATATTAATATTATTTAGAAGTGTATGAATGTTTTTGAAAAGAGTCCCTTTAGACTTAAGCGTTTTCCAGAAAGCTGTTAAAACCATGGTGTTAGACTCAAATCTAAATGTTATGACCCGTTCAAGTTTAGTTTATTGATTATTGCTCATGGAACAAGTTGGACTGAATACAAAAAGGTTTTTCTCAGTTTTTAGAAGAAAACACACCTTTGTTGCAGAAATGAGATATTGTCTACTTCCTTCTCATGTCTTCTCCTATGACTTGGGTCATTGATCTGATGAGACAAACTATTGTGTTGCTAGTACCTTATAGTTTGTTTAAATTTGTAAGTCTATCCAGTATTGCCAGTTTACTGGAAATAATACAGTATTATGCAATAGTGAACAAAAAAAGAGTATAATAGGCAGCTTTTTTGGTATCTGTTTCGGTTCTTCTTTTAAGATGAGATTTTTTTTTTGAATAGCTCTGATAAGAGAGAACTGTCTAATCTGTTTTTTGATTTTCTTTTTTTTGTTACTTATTAGTACTAGGGTGTTGTACCCTGTTAGCCGTTATGAATGTAGTGAGAAGTCAAGCAAAATGACACCTTTTATTGGCTAACTAAAAAAATCACAATATGCAAGCTTTCGAGGCAACTCCGGCTCCTTCTTCAGACAAGATGCAATCAATTACATCTGTTACAACTTCTCACCACATTTGTTACTTATTAAAATGAAGAAAAGCAAACAAAGCTAAACAGGCACAAGATAAAGTTTACCATGAACTATGTAACCCCCAATGGTGTCCACCCCTGCAACAATCGCCCACCAACCATCCCACTCCACCTTACATAGCCTAGGAAAATATAAAATATCATACTAATTGTATGAGGGCCTGAATCCTCAGAGGCCCTAGTAAAGAGAAAGAGAAGAATAAAAAAAGCCACTAAGGCTTACCTATCAAGTCCTCAACCAGACAGGCAGCAACTATCCAGCCATCAATGGTGACATGTGATGAACCATTAATCCAGGATGCAGAGAGTTGTAGAAGAACTCTCTAGAAGTGGATTTCCAGTAATTGGAGGATATAATGTTGTGTTACTTCTATTGGGAAACAACTGTGAGCTTGTTATTTTTTATTTTTTGGACAGGATAACAGATTGGCCAGTACCTCTGTACATTTACATGTTCTGTGTCAAATTGCAACAATTGTCTTCCCTGTGTTTGTTCAGTGAAACAGAGGTCACTGAAACAGTATACAGCATCATTGTCTCTTAACCCTGCATAGTATATGTCTGTGTGTTTTTAAGGGCTAATGTCAATCTCTCTTACTTCTAGATTCATTTCATGATCCCCTTTAGTATCTTTTTATTTTTTTTTTGTTTTCTGATGCATTGCAGTAGCTGTTTAGTGCTGACTTTTGTCAGACTCAATTAAACTGATGGAACCTTTGATTAGCTCTTGGATAAATGGCATCGAGTATTGTGGAGAATGACCTTTTGAAGCAGTGTCCTTGTAATTTACCTCCCTCTGTTTATTGGGTCATATTTTTATGTTAAACTTAACTTTGCAGTGAGTTTTTCAGGGAGTAGTAACTCTGCTAATGCTTAATTCCTTGCACCAGTCAGGGAGCGATGCAGCTAGTAAACCATTTGTATTAAAATGCTACAAGCAGAAGAAATTTCAGTGGGCAAAAGACCATAAAACATAGACAGATAATCAGTGGCAGAAACTCTTCTGGAGTTCAATTTTAAATTATACTTCTGAAGTGTGTATATATCTATATATTAACAGAATTATAGTGGCCTCCTCAGAGCCCAAACATCAACATAATTTAAGTTGTATGGGCTGCTTGGGCTAGAAAAAGAACAAAAAGCAGACAAAGCCAAAAGAAGAGTTATGGCAAGTCCTACAAGAAACATGAAAACATTATATACTATAGCAGTGTACAAATGGCTTACAGCTTCGGAAATGCTAACTTGTTTTAAAAGACACAAGACATTTCTGTCACTGTTTATTGTATCAGTATTTATTTATGTGTATTATTGTGTTATATAAATAGGCATTTTATGCCTAGTATTTACACTAGGTATGGACAATACATACCTAGAATACATATATATATATATATATATATATATATATATATATATATATATATATATATATATATATATATATATAGGCACGATATATATATATATAGGCACGATATATATATATATATATATATATATATATATATATATATATATATATATATATATATATATATACACAGTCATTCCTCTTTATCCACATTTTTTAAAGCAGTTTTTTCACTATAAAGCCTTTTGGACTTTTGTACCACAAACTCTGTATCAGGATTGTTTTTTTCCCTATAATGCACAAATTATCCAAAATGCAGTTGTGCTTGAGTAAACAAGTGTGGTGCTGCTGGTATCCATGCCCTCTGAGCTGCTACCTGCTAGTCTCATGCTTTTGTTTGCTTCACTATGAAGTGCTTCTGCAATAGCTGCCTTGATCGTAAAATATCTGTGTAATCTTGAAAAGTGGCTCCAAAAAAAGGGAGACATTGAAAGTAATTGAAAAGCTAGGGTAAGTTCTTTTTTATGTAATTTCATAATTGTAGTTTGCTGTGAAACAAATCCACCATGCTTGGATGCAAGACTCTGAACAAGATCCGTAAAGACACAGTTTCTCTCTCTTTCGTATCTCGAATGTAGTTTAATGTGCAGAGACATTTCAGTTAAACCGATTTGGTAGTCGATGAATTAAGTATTTTTTAATTATGGATAAATCAAGTGATGATGGTAATATAGGTGTTTAAGAGTGTTTTAGTGGTAAAATAATAACAAGTAGTTTCTTGATATCTGATATTTCTCTTTGATCCGTTTTTAGGAACTGATTACAAACAGATAACAAGAGATGACTTTCTATATGAATTTATGCTGAGACTGACTGCCCTTTAGTATTTGAACAATTTATCCTAAAGCATTTCCAATTTCTGATTGTAAAATTTTGCATCATTTCCTTTTCCAGGCAGAGCAACTGACTGTGAATTCTCATGTGGTGACATTTTCAAGTCTGTCTCCGTCAACAACATATAACTGCAGTGTGACCAGTTTCAGTCATGACATGTCCAGTGAACCTGCCTTTATAGCTGTCTCTACACTGGGTAAGACTTGCCTTTTACTCTTTATTGCAATGAAGGTTTACCAAACCAAATGCTGAGTAGAAATCTTATAAAGTAGCAGTAACAGCATTAAAGTGGACACATAGTAACAAAATATTGCAAATTTGTGAATGCAAAAATTAAAATTGAGTGAGATGTTTTTATTAATGTATCCTGAAAGTAAACAAAATGTCTGTAGGGTAAAAGATTAACATCTTTGGGACCTGAACGCTATACTAGGTACAAAAGACTTGAGGTAGGATCTGCTTCAGATTGTAATTGCACTGTCCATTGCATAGCAAAGTCTGGCAAACATCCATATGCATACAGACACCAGTCAGAAATATGGGGCAAGAAACTTGTGCAATCATGGAAGTCTAATCCAACACTCAATCTTGTTTGACATAATATGACGGAGAAACACAGAAAATGTGTTCCCTGTGTTAGCCGGCTTTGACTGGAAAATTTTGTTAGGCAACGTGCCTCGGTTATAGTACTGTCAGTGAATTGGTTGTATCAGAAGTTATATGTAACTTATTTAGCATTTTTCTGTGTACAGTGTTTATTGTTATCAGAGGCAAATATTATTAGTTCACTGCAGTTGCTTACTCTAGAGTCATGCTACATGCAGTGGTCCATGAGTAAAACATTTCTTTCGTAGATCAATTTCTGCTTTTACCAGTAATGTACCTTGGCTGTTGCAAAACAGAATTTTACAGAAACTGCTATTCTTTTGAATTAAAACAGGTAATCATAGAATTTATGTGAAGTTTTAGTATATTATTATTATTATTATTATTAGACATTTTCGATTTCCATTTGTGTATGTTGTTTATTCAAACATTTTATTTCATATTCTTCATCAGTTGTATGTTCAAGCTTCTTCTTTTTTTGTCACACCCATAGCCAGACAAGAAAAGTTCTAACACTTAATCACTTTACTTATTACAAACAGAAATGATGTTTACAGGCTGCACATTTACAAGGCTCAATGAATTGAATCTTGTATGCATTGTACAGAAAAGAACAGGTTTAAAGAAATAATATTGTGAACTACATACAGCATGGATCACGGAAAGCCACGTTGTGGGGAGGTGGGAGGTTTGTGGTGGCAGTGTGAAAGAGGTTGCAGAAGTACTCAGCATTAAAGGATGTCACAAAGAGTGGTATTTGATAATGTTACAAAGGTGTTTTAAAGTTTATTCAGTCTAAAAACTGCTTAAAGTCTCTTCGTTAGCATCAAAGCCTAACATTAGTACAGCCTCATTATACAGTGGGTTTAAATAAATGTCTATCAACAACAAGAACTTCTTGTTCTTCTTTCAGCTGTTCAGAGAACACAAATTATCTATATTACTAAACCACAGTTTAATTTATGCACGGACGGCAGACGCACCGACGTGCATGCGCACTGCGCCTCAGCGCCCCAGAGTCAAACCCAGTGGCTTCCCAGAGTCAGTAGGTGGCACCCAAATGACACAACCTGTAAACTAAACTTGCTCTAATCAACTGTGCCAGCAGTCAGTGTGGCATATTTGAATCACATAACGGTAATTCAGTATTAAAAGTAAGTCAATTAACGGAAATACAAAAACGAGCCCGTATGGATAAAAACGATGAACAAAGGCGCCCACAACACGCTTCTGAAACAGCACAGACAAAGGAGTCATGGCTCCAAAAAGAAACAGCTCAACGATTAGAAAAACAAAAACGAGCCCGTATGGCTACGACCTGTGAACTAAACCTGAGGTGAAGCGTGCACGCCAGGTTGTACAGCTGCCCGAACGCGACCGCCCACACCACCGCATATACCACCTTCGTTTAGTAATGTTACCCTCCATGCCCGGATCCGCCGCCATGGTCACTTAAGCACGCGAATCCGCCGCCGTCAGCAAACGACTTCTGGCTGACGACACAGCCATAGAAAAACAAAAAAGAGACTGCATGGATAACAAAAATAAATGAAGGCGCCTACAACGCGCCTCTGAAACACCAGAACCAGATGAGACACAGCTCCAAAAAGAAATCGCTTTAGTACAAATGTGTTTATTTAATTAAATAAAAAATTTCCCAGGACGCACCCACCCTCCATGATATTTCCTTCCTCCAAATATCGGACAGAACAGAAACTGATTGCCATTCTTGGATTTGCGATTCTTTCGAGAATCGCGGGGTTACTGGTAAATTACTATTACTCACTCAAAAGCACCATCCTGTTTTCTTCATATCCATAATGAAAAACAGCATTTCCATCAGCTGTTGAAAAAATATTAAGTAAAAAAGGTAAGTTTTCTTTCCAGTGCATTACATTTCAAGTGAAAATTTATAACAGTGAAACTTACTAAAAACAGGTATTTGAGTTCAGGAGTTTAAGGTTTTTTCTTTTTGCTAAGAAAGGATGATTGCTCTTTAAGGGTTTAGCAACACTACATAAACCCTTTTTAGATTATACGTTGCATTTCCTGTTGCTCTTATTTAATCTTTGTGAGTGCCAATCAAATCATTGAGCACAGCCCACTGGTTAATGAGAATTGCAGTCCCCATGTCGGCATTGCAGCAAGGTTGCAGTTAAAATGTGTGGGAAAGGGGTATATAGAAATTAAATTACTTTCTTTCTGGATCACTTGAACGAAATTGACTGGCTGACCTAATCCACCAGGCTTCAAAGAATTTATACATTGTTTATGTCACTTAGCGAGGAGTAAGAAGTTCCTGTTTTGTAGGCTTCTGTCTGCAGTTATTAGGTTAAACTTCAAAATGAAAAATAATAAATTAGAAATGAATGAGTATAATTATGCATTCACTTACAGCTCCATTTGAGACTGGCTGTATGTCAGATTGGCCATATGTCGATCATAATGTGTACAGGTCAATTCAACTAAGGCTTTGAGGGTCTGGTGTGGGTCAGTGGTACTCATACTTTTACTATTGGCAAAGAGTAGCACAAATTGATACTTGAGTCTTGGTGGCCGAATGCCAAGCTACCTTATACTTGACGCATTTGCACTGGGCTTGAGGGCTGTGTGACTACAATGATGTCAGACGCAGAGGCAAGACTCCCCTCCCCTATATTCAGCCCTTCACTCAACATTCTGGCATGAGCATAACCAGGCTCTCCTCAAAACTCACCACTTTGGCTACACAGGGTGGCATCTGCATTGCCCATATAGTTATAAAACATTCCATACATAGCACATGATGAAAACTCAGCAAGCACCAGCCACACACTGAATTTTTTCTAACTACAAACTGAGTTCACAATATTTTCCACAATCCAGACAACACCAATATGGTGATATCAAACCATAAATACATAAATAAAATTAGCCCTTCAAAGTTAATAAAATTATCATAATAAACATGCTGAAATACTGTTTTCAGCTGAAAATATTTTTTATTACGTAAATGCTTTTGTGATAAACCTGAGGTGGAACAGTATAAATATGAATCAAGTAAAAGCACTTGGGATGGTACATTTTTTGGTAATATTTATTATCTATAAATATATGATTAATTTTATATAAATATATAATTCAATATATATTTAATATGATAACACATATGCCATTACCCTGTTTCTGTACACAAAGCATGACAACACAGATGCATAATTAAAATAAAATGTTACAATTCAGAATCACAAGTGAATGCAAAATGTGCAGCATGTAATGATTTGTTCATGCATCAAATGAATGAGAATCATTAGACTGATTCTCGGGTAGTGACTCATTCACGAATCAAATGAGTCGAGAGTCATGAGTCAGGCAGTTCTTGCATATGTGCTTTACACATCCACCAGCGGGCATTGGCAGGGAAAAGGAAGACGATAACTTCATGCAGGGCATGCATACGCTTTAGCACCAGTCCTGTTATGCGACATTATTAGCTACGTGACTCTGAGCACACACTGTCACCTACTGACTAGGAGACTATCAATGTGTTGATCGAACAGGCCACAACCAGTATGAATATGTTTTGTCTGCCAACTGTGTGCACGCTTTACATTGCAGTCTGCACGCCGGTTTGATGTAGTAAGTATAAGCAAGCCCTAAGGGAAGGCAGTGCCGGACAAATGCATAAGAATTGGCCACGTGGATCAGTGCAGATCAAAACAAATCCTAAAGAGCCCTCCAAGAGTCAGAAAATATGAGACCCTGTGAAATAATAAGGACAGATTTATTTCTATTTGCAAGGAGTTTCTATCTTCTTGATGGAAGAAAAAGGTGCAAACCATCTGCACAGATCAGATCCAAAAAAGACTTGTGAGCTACATGAAGTACAACTTAAAAAAATGCTGCCAACCAGTGCACCAAAGATTATAACTCTGTGAGCGTAATGAGATATATATATATATATATATATATATATATATATATATATATATATATATATATATATATATATATATTTTTCTTATTGTTAGTTTTTGTTCTTTTATTGGATTCAACATCACTACAGCAAGGAAGACCGCCAAAAGACTGAACCCTAAGTAGCTCCACCACCACTTTTTTTATTGCTTCTATGCAGAGTATATCATTCTATGGCCAGTAGCGCTGCCGCAAGTACATGGTAAACAAAAGGCATAAAGTCTTTGCAGCCCTGTAGTAGCATATTTTTGCAGTTTCTAGAACATTATTACCCTGTTGTTTTCCTATGGCCCTCAAGTATGAATGGCCTTGACTCAGCCAACTGAAAATTGACTCATGACTATATATCAATAAATAAAAAAAATTAAAAAATTGTAAACAAGAAGAAAGCAATACACTTTAACTGCTAAATTCAATTTTAAGTCTCTAATGATTATAATGAAAAGTCTAACTGGAACTGGTTCTTTGTGAAGTAAATAGTTAAACTGCCAAATTACCCTTCATTTTTATTTTATTCAGCCTTTTTATTTTATTTTATACATTCTCCATTGATTTGATCTTTTTTAATCGGAGAGCCAGTGATTATTCCAGCAGCATTAGTCACAATGTAGGGTTCAGCAATAATCCATTGCAAGGCTCAGTAATACACACACCCATGTTCACTCATACAGGAACAATTCAGAAATGTTAATTTACATAACACATATTTTTCAAATGTAGGATGGCAAGCTTATCTAGAACTGTGGTGTTTGGTCCACTGAATTAATATACATCTATTAATCTTTTTTCTAGCTCGCTTATACATATTAGGACCACGACAGCACAGCTGCATTTTTCTTTGTATTGTTCCTTTATCTTTCACGCATCACCACCAGATCTTTATTCACTTTAGCTTTTAGCTTCAGGCTTTGCTTTACTTTTATAAGTTAAATTTTAAAACCTCTAACGAGAGACTCATTCATTAAAATTGATAAACATTTTTCTGCTACATTCAGAATTATGACTAGCTAGTAAAAACAGCCAAAGCCTCTGAATAAAGAATAGGACATGATGTTTTTAGACAACTAATGGACAAGTGTGTGATTAGAAAGGATATCAATCTTAGCTCTAATGGGAGTTATTACTTTATCCCTGACTCAAGCCTTCAGCGTTACATTAATAGCTAGATCAGCTAGTGAAACCATCTAAGTATCTATGTCCTCTTCTGAAATCAGCTGAGGCCATCGCTATTCTCTGGAGAGAACTGCCAATACTCCATACATTTCCCTGTGTAATTTTCACTTGTGTTGCCATTTAACTGCTGTGCAAGTGTGAAAGGTCCCAACCATAAAAATGACTGGCATTGATTCTTTAAGCTAAGTGGATCCCAGTCCGAATTTTTAATTGTGGCGTTTAACTGCTGCCTAAGCTGATGCCTTTACCTTCCCCATATAGTTGAGGCCTACAACTGCGTACAGTTTACACAAAGTGTGTTTCCAGTAGTGGACTCAGCTGTTCCTTATCTCTTCTTACTGCATGTTCCTGTTTAATATTGCGATTCACTTCTTTCACTTAAAATTTGTTTCTACTGCTTAACTCCTGATGACTAATGTTTTCCTGACCAAAAAACAAGTGCAACAGTTGTGGTGTGCCTAGTAATAACATTTTCTCTAAACTCCTTTTCTTTTCCAGTGGCAGAGATGAATCCTAATATTGTGGTGATATCTGTCTTGGCAGTTTTGAGTATCTTTCTTATTGGCTTGCTTCTCCTCATCCTGATTGTCCTGAGGAGGAAGCACTTGCAGATGGCCAGGTAAGTAAATCAGTATTGTACATGATGTACAGGCCCAAAGGAGTAAAGGATTTGAGTATGACCATACTCATACACAAGCTGTTATGTAGGCTGTCAAGAATGAGATTTTTGGCAGTGATTTGAAGTGCAGGTTTACCTTTCAGTGTTCTTAATTTGCTACTGAGATTCCACACTGTGGCGAGTGTGCTTATGTCACATTTGTATGTGGTCTTTGCTGTTCATCATTGTAGAATGCATGAGAGTTGCAGGACCACCAACTGCCCAAAGGTAGATGGATTTTTCCCAATGACCTGGGTTTTATTTTTTTGTATAGTTTGGGTAAATTAGAAAACTTTGTTTCTCTTCAAACTTTAGTTTGATGAATTCATACTTCAGAAGCTTTGAAAAACTGATCCTAAAAAGTCTATAGGTATATCAATGTCTTAATATATTTTTATGTGTATTGCACAGGATTATGTATTCAGCTTTGTTTATTATGTTTTATTGCATGCTGTTTTCTGTAGATATTTGTAAATGTATGTAGCACTGTGTGATTGTAAATGGAAATGTACAAGTTAAGAATAAATTAAAAGAGTTGAGTTTTCATTCCACTGCTTCATGTTCATTTGTAACAAAGTGGCCCACTTCAGTGAGTGAGACTGTGTATGAGTCAGCCCTGTGATGGACTGGTGCCCGTCCAGGATGGCCTTTTGGTTTCTATAAGTCTGGGATCGGATTAAACTGATTTAAAAATAGATTGAGGCATGAAAGGATAAATTTCATATATGGAATTCAATTTGATGTGGTATCTTAGCTAAATACCTAAATGTATTTAACACTAGAATCCCTGAAGCCTACGAAAAAAAACTCGTTATTTTGGGCAACCTTAAATTCCTTTGCAGCTCTTCATCAGAATCTTTTGTTTTTTAAGGTGTCGATCAGCACAAGCAGCAAGCAACCTGCTATCCCATTCCCCACCGCTGCAGCTCAACTCAGGCAAAAAGTTTTCCCAGCTCAAGTCTTGTTTATCTGGATGTGAAGTGCCTGGAGTTGTATAAGGTAAATAATATGTCATTATTTGGAACACATGCATTTCATGTGTGTTACGTATCTATAACAATCTGGGTAAATGTAGGAAGACAGGAAATGTGAGAAATGTTGAGCACATAGCTAAAACAGAAACTTTTTGCATGTTATAGTACCAACAACAAAATTTTAACATAAAGTATATAATGTGTGAAGACTGAAGTCCAAATATCAAATAAACACTTTCACAAAAGGTACACTTAATAAGGTACCATTCCTTATTCAGAAAAATATCCCAGTCATCCCTTATGGAGCCGTTTCTGGACAAAGGTAGAACCATAACAACAGTTGCATAAAGTGTGAGCTTCCATCTGCAGCTAAAGTCATTCGCGTACTGAAGTAGCATTGCACATGTACTTTGTCAGCATGCCCATGTCGATCAAACACAGGAAGCTCTGCAGTCTACTTCTGACTTTACGCTGTAGGAAGATAAGTAAATAAATATAGGTAAATAGCATTAACTGTGACTTTTATATAAGTAACATATAAATATTTTTCATATAAAGAGCATCATAAAACATAATCACAAACAGAACTTTGCATGATACCTTGGCGAGCTCAGCATGCCTTGATGTTTCGTTGAAGGACATGTGTGTGGCAGATTGACTGGCAGGACAACGGCCGACCTCTTGCTGCATCCAAACGGTGCCATCTTTCGCCTTTATACCTGGTGCAGCTGCGTTGTTCTTATGTGTAAGTGGATGTTTCTTACAGGAAGGGCTTCTGTTCTCTTTCTCCAATGTGGAACCCTCATTCTCATCTGAGTTCACCTCTTTTATAGCACATCTTTATTTGAAAACAGCAGTGTCAGATCCGACCTTCAGTCTTCACACATTATACACTTCATGTCAAAATTTTGTCGTTAGTACTATAGCATGCAAAAAGTTTCTGTTTTAGCATTTCTCGCATTTCCCGTCATCCTACATTTACATAGATCGTTGTAGACATGGAACACACATGAAATGCATGTGTTCCAAATAACAATATATTATTTACCCTATACAACTCCAGGTATCTCGCACCTAGATAAACAAGACTAGGAGAACTTTTTTCCCCGAGTTGAACTGTGGAGAAGAGGGAATGGGATAGCAGTTTGCTTGCTGCTTGTGCTGATCAACATGTTTGCAAAACAAAGATGGTAATGGAGAGGTGCGAAGGAATTTAAGGCGGCCCAGGATTATGAGTTTTTTCGTAGGCTTCACGGATTCTACTGTTAATTTTGTTTATACTTTGTAATATTCATCTTCTAATCATAAACTGCGAAAATAAATATAAGTACAAGAAGTTTAAACATTTTCTTTAAATGAAATAAGCAACCACATCTAGAGGTTTGATTCTGCTTCTCACTTTTAAATATTTTTTAACTTTGTTCCATTCACTTTTACAATTTTCTGAAGTGTTATAATAGCAATTAGCAATTACATCTTAAGTAGCATGTTATGTTATTCAAAAAAAATGTTACTGGTTATTTGTTTAAATCACAATTAAGCTAGGTACATTTTTAAATTAAGTATGGTACTTTCCTTAAGTGATTTAACCAAATCCCAAGATAGCAAGATTTGTAATTCTAGTTACAGTGCTTAGGGTAGTAATATTACAAGAGGCCTGGTAATAATATTGTATGTAAAGTCTCAAATGTGAATGTGCAGTGAGCTCTAGGTTTTTATGAGCACACTGCAAAATTAGGGAAGTTACTCTGGAGCAAAGATTGAGCATGGCTGATTCCTTTTAGAGACATTCAGACTACACGTGTCAGGGATGGGGGCCAGTTTCCTGACTGGGGAAAGTGCAGTCTGGTGCTGCAGTGGGGAGGACTACAGAAATAAGAAAGATTATGATACTCAATATGTAAAAAGTTCAACATGGCAAAGTGCAAGCAGGACGACCCAGCAATTTTTATATTGTAAATATTGTTGGATGTAACTTGAGTAAAATGTCTTTGGATGTTGAAGTAGCCTTGTGGTCTTCAGAATCTTGGGTGGTGTCATAGTTTTATGTGGGCATTATTGATAGGTCTAGTTTAATTGCTCTTTTGTATTTTATTACTTTTCTTGATTCTATGTAATTTGTTTTGAGTTTTGTTTCTGTTAATTATTGTTAAATTCTTAGTTATATTGTATTTGTTACTTCTTTTAATTTTGTTAATTCCAGTTTACATTTTTTCAGTTACACTCTTATGTCAAATAAGGTCAGGGGCAAAGCCTAAGATGCTGTAATCAGCACTCGGCAGTGGAAAGCTGTTATTATTTTAGGCAACCATTGCACCTGAAAGGCAATGTTGTACTAACTAATTACAAACATGCACACTACTTTTTGATGGTCTAATCCAGTGCTTCAGATATGCACCATAGCTCCTGTTACAGTACACTGACCATTATTTATATGAAAACTCCACCCAAACCAGTTGCTGCAAAAAGATAAGCAAAAACATAAACCTTTGTTTTATTCTAATAAACATACACCACAAATACAGAAGGTATGTTTGGTGAAATTAGAATATTGTAAGACACTAGAGACATATTAATTTTTTTTAATTGATATGTAATGGATCGATTTATAGGTAAATAAATTTATAGGTAATGGTTCAGGATTCTTGGGAAAAGTGTTGAATAAAAAAATACCAGAGTTATCCTTTTAATACTGATGGAACAGTTTTTAACTTGCTTGTTGACCTTGATTTATGTATACAATATATATGCACACACACACACGTGTATATATATATATATATATACAAAATATGAAGTAAAAGCATTCGATATACTGTAATAGATCCAATAAATGTATTGTTGACCTTCTGGTTTATTGAATCCGCTATTGGCACCTTGCTATTTATTGACACAAATATCAGTGGATCCTATCACAAGTTGTGTTACAATATAGTAGTACAATACAACTTATTTTTGTATTATCAAATACAGAACGGTACACATATAATTGCAGATTTTTTTATATAGACACAATGAGCAAGGAAGAAACTGAGTGAATAAATCGAAACCAAAAATATCTGTCCATTAATTAATTGATGAGCTATGGCTATTTGACAGTGATGGAGATTAAAATTGTAAACGAGAATGTCAATAATAAAGTCACAGTCATGGAGACAATGGCAAAGCATTAAAGAAATTCGCAAAAGGCACTCATTTCATTGCTTTGAAAAATCTTTTTTCTAAAACTGTACAACATTTTTTTAATCCATATTCTTTTTAAGGTGCAAAAGTTACTTTAACCCTTTATGCACTAGCGGTTTTTGCTATTATTGCTAATTCCATCCATCCATTTTCCAACCCACTGAATCCGAACACAGGGTCACGGGGGTCTGCTGGAGCCAATCCCAGCCAACACAGGGCACAAGGCAGGAACCAATCCTGGGCAGGGTGCCAACCCACCGCAGGATTATTGCTAATTACATACTCAAAAATAAACAGCTATTACTCCTTTATTGTGATAAAGGAAGTACAACACATTTTCAAAAGAAGGTATTTATGATTAAAAACCTTTATTTACACCAATATCAAGTAAATAAAACACAAAAAAATGGTGGTTTAGGGATTTCTCTCCAAAAAATTGGATTTTACAGAACATAATCAAGACATTGTATAATGTCTGTAACAAAAGCGCTCTCTTGGGGCCCGACCCGAAACAGATGGACAAGGAGGCACACATAAAATAAAACAATTATTTATTTTTCTTCAGCTGGAGGGCACATCTTCCCCGTGTCCCCCAGCCACAGCACAGTCCCAAAAACACCAACAAATACAAAAAGCACACTAATTCTTCCTCCACTCCTCCCAGGCAGCTTTGTCGTCCTCCTCCCGACTCTGGCACCTTGATTAGTGGCTGCAGGCTTCTTTTATAGCCCACCTGGAAGTGCTTCAGGTGATAATTAACCTAATTAAGGCTGCACTTCCGGGTAGGGCTGTGTTACAGCCCACATGGGCTCAGGAAGCCGTGAAGCTCCCCCTGGCGGTGGCCACGGAGCCCAACAGGAATGAGCTCCGGTGTAACATAATTGTGGCCCGATGCGGCCCAGGGGGGCTGCCACCAAGTGTTCCGTTGGACATAATGTGCATCCCATGGCTGCTCCCCCGGATCCAGTGCCAAAGGGGCGTCCTGGCTGGGCATGGGTCCCGGCCGTCTGCCACATGTCTTAATTAATATTTTTCTTTTGTGGCAAGTTTAGATGTCATATTCCACAGATTTGCAAAGTTATACTGTTTGGTACAAGGTGTTCCCATTTTTGGAAATATTTAGTCCCAATCACCTTAACGATCTCTCAAAATAAGTATTGCAGCAGCAGTTATAATTTTTTTTGAAAAAAAAAAAAAAAAAAATATATATATATATATATATATATATATATATATATAAAATCATGCACACATACACACACTACTATATACGTCACTCTGCAGCAAAAAGTAAACAAGTCGTAACTATATACAGTGCATCCGGAAAGTATTCACAGCGCATCACTTTTTCCACATTTTGTTATGTTACAGCCTTATTACAAAATGGATTAAATTCATTTTTTTCCTCAGAATTCTACACACAACACCCCATAATGACAACGTGGAAAAAGTTTACTTGAGATTTTTGCAAATTTATTAAAAATAAAAAAATTGAGAAAGCACATGTACATAAGTATTCACAGCCTTTGCCATGAAGCTCAAAATTGAGCTCAGGTGCATCCTGTTTCCCCTGATCATCCTTGAGATGTTTCTGCAGCTTAATTGGAGTCCACCTGTGGTAAATTCAGTTGATTGGACATGATTTGGAAAGGCACACACCTGTCTATATAAGGTCCAACAGTTGACAGTTCATGTCAGAGCACAAACCAAGCATGAAGTCAAAGGAATTGTGTGTAGACCTCCGAGACAGGATTGTCTCA
The DNA here is from genome assembly GCF_900747795.2 of Erpetoichthys calabaricus. Classification (NCBI taxonomy): domain Eukaryota; kingdom Metazoa; phylum Chordata; class Cladistia; order Polypteriformes; family Polypteridae; genus Erpetoichthys; species Erpetoichthys calabaricus. Next base: position 160,891,257 of record NC_041394.2, on the reverse strand, counting down.
AGGCACAAATCTGGGGAAGGTTACAGAAAAATTTCTGCTGCTTTGAAGGTCCCAATGAGCACAGTGGCCTCCATCATCCGTAATTGGAAGAAGTTCAAAACCACCAGGACTCTTCCTAGAGCTGGCCGGCCATCTAAACTGAGCGATTGGGGGAGAAGGGCCTTAGTCAGGGAGGTGACTAAGAACCCAATGGTCACTCTGTCAGAGCTCCAGAGGTCCTCTGTGGAGAAAGGAGAACCTTCCAGAAGGACAACCATCTCTGCAGCAATCCACCAATCAGGCCTGTATGGTAGAGTGGCCAGACGGAAGCCACTCCTTAGTAAAAGGCACATAGAAGCCCACCTGGAGTTTGCCAAAAGGCACCTGAAGAACTCTCAGACCATGAGAAAGAAAATTCTCTGGTCTGATGAGACAATGATTGAACTCTTTAGTGTGAATGCCAGGCGTCACGTTTGGAGTTAACCAGGCACCGCTCATCACCAGGCCAATACCATCCCTACAGTGAAGCATGGTGGTGGCAGCATCATGCTGTGGGGATGTTTTTCAGTGGCAGGGACTGGGAGATTAGTCAGGATAAAGGGAAGGATGACTGCAGCAATGTACAGAGACATCCTGGATGAAAACCTGCTCCAGAGCGCTCTTGACCTCAGACTGGGGCAATGGTTCATCATTCAGCAGGACAACGACCCTAAGCACACAGCCAAGATATCAAAGGAGTGGCTTCAGGACAACTCTGTGAATGTCCTTGAGTGGCCCAGCCAGAGCCCAGACTTGAATCCGATTGAACATCTCTGGAGAGATCTTAAAATGGCTGTGCACCGCCGCTTCCCATCCAACCTGATGGAGCTTGAGAGGTGCTGCAAAGAGGAATGAGTGAAACTGGCCAAGGATAAGTGTGCCAAGCGTGTGGCATCATATTCAAAAAGACCTGAGGCTGTAATTGCTGCCAAAGGTGCATTGACAAAGTATTGAGCAAAGGCTGTGAATACTTATGTACATGTGATTTCTCAGTTTTTTTATTTTTAATAAATTTGCAAAAATCTCAAGCAAACTTTTTTCACGTTGTCATTATGGGGTGTTGTGTATAGAATTCTGAGGAAAAAAATGAATTTAATCCATTTTGGAGTAAGGCTGTAACATAACAAAATGTGGAATGCGCTGTGAATACTTTCCGGATGCACTGTATGTATAATTATGTCCTCATCCAAACTTTACCTTTCAAAATTTTTGAAACATTGCTTGTACTCTAACTTGAAAGTGAAAGTGCCCTGCTCAGAAAACTGACATAGGGAGAATGGGCAGCAGTCAGTCTCCAGGTATGGGAATTGAACCCATGACTCTTGAACTGTAAAACTGCATGCCACAACGCTTCAGTGTCATACTAAACAGTACTTACAAATCAAGTGTAGCCTCAAGTCCTTCATCAAACATGTCGTACTCAATAAAGTCAAAACTTTGCTTAGAATCTGACTGAAGCTTTGTGCATTACAATTGTGTACATAGCTGTGATATGTAGTACAAATGACCAACTGTAGACAACTATACATTATCAGAAGGCTCTTAAATTCTGCTATGCAATGGCAATTCCTGTTCTGAATTCATAACTACCGTTCTTCTATGTTTCCATATCACTGATCAGACATTTTTTTTTTTTTAAACTATTTCCTCGTACTTCATGCTGTGCTTTTAAGCTGAGAGGAAATAAGAATGTCCAAGATAGTTGATAGGAAAAAAATCATATACTTTCCAGGTGTAATCATCTTTTTGGGTATTTTGCTTGAGCTTGTGCAATCTTGTGTGTTTTTTAACCTTATGCTTCAGGTTTATCCTGTTATGGTTGATGAGTAGCTAGAACTTAAAGTCAAAAGTTTGGATTATTGAATTGGCCATGTAAAATAGTTTTTATTGTGCTGATATTATGGCTAAAGGGATAATTTTTGGATTGCTGTCATGATCTAAACATTGTATTTCACTGTTATAATTATTTTCAATATTTGTACAAAAGTACAAAAAGAGGCTTCATACGGCGTTTGATGTGCAGTGAAAGACGCCAAACACCAGTATCAGGAGCGAATACTTTCAACAGGGTGACATGCGGAGAATGTGGCATGGACTGCACACCATTACGAACTACAAAGGAAAATCTCACGCGATGGTAAGCGCAGACTCTGCATTTGCATTTGCTAACGAACTCAACACGTTTTACGCCCGTTTTGAGGCTGGTTACGCAGCTAGCGCTAAGTACTGCCTGACTATGGAGGACGGTGATGTCATCAGCATTGCAGAGCGCAATGTGCGTGCAGCACTGAAGCGAGTAAACATCAGGAAGGTGGCAGGACCAGACGGCATTTCTGGACGCCTGCTGTGTTGCTGCGCTGACCAACTAGCTGGAGTACTCACCACCATCTTCAACGAGTCTCTAGTGCAGTCTGTGGTTCCTATGTACTTCAAATGATCCACAATCGTTCCTGTTCAAAAGAACAATAAGCCCATGTGCCTGAATGACTACTGACCTGTTGTACTGACATCAGTAGTCACGAAGGAGTTCGAGAGGCTACTGAAAGACATCATCTCATCCTCCATCCCAAGCACCGTTGACCCACCCCAGTTCACCTACCGTCCTGCACACCACCCTCAGCCATGTGGACAAGAAACAGAGGAACTATGAGAGATTGTTGTTCATTGACTATAGTTCAGCATTCAATACAATAATACCCTGTAGACTGTTTGTGAAACTGAGGGACTTAGGACTCAACAACCTCTTGTGTGCATGGGTGCCGGACTTCCTCACAGGCAAAACACAGGCAGTGAGGGTTGGTAACTGTGTTTCCAACAGCATCACCATCAACATAGGAGCTCCACAAGGGTGTGTTCTTAGCCCCCTGCTGTACTCCTTCTACACCCATGACTGCACGGCCATGTATTCCTCCAACACTATCGTGAACTTTGCAGATGACACGGTGGTACTGAGCTTTATCACAAACAACAATGAGACGGCCTACATGGATGAAGTTGCGAACCTGACATTGTGGTGTCAGGAAAACTGCCTCCAGCTCAACATCAGCAAAACCAAGGAGCTGGTGGTAGACTTCAGCAGGAGACAGCAGCGGGACTTTAAACCCCTCATCATTAACAGAACTCCAGTGGAAAGGGTGAACAGTTTTAAATACCTGGGGGTTCACATCTCCAAGGACCTGTCATGGTCTGAACACATCCAAGTTCTGACCAAAAGGGCAAAGCGGAGACTCTACCATCTCAGACAGCTTAGGAAGTTTGGGGTCTCTTCAGGGATTTTAAAGACTTTCTACTCTGGCGCTGTGGAAAGTATTCTGACACAGAACATTACATCCTGGTTTGGAAACTGCGGTGTTCAGGACCATAAAGCCCTACAGAGAGTGATCCGTCCAGCGGAACGGTGCTGCAGGTCAGCTCTACCATCTATGCAGGACATTTACACCAGAAGATGCAGGACCAGAGCTCTCAGGATTATCAAAGACTCATCCTAGCAATAGGCTGTTTCATCTGCTTCATATTAAAATCAGGCAAAAGGTTTTGTAGCATCCTGGCCAGGACAGAGAGACTTAGAAGGAGTTTCTATCCTCAAGCCATAAGACTGTTAAATCAGAACATGCCATCTCATCCATGACATCTCCACATATTTAGACTGGACTGTAATTGTACCATGACGTCTACCCTTGCCTTGTTTTGGAATTGGTCTGTCCTTTAACTATGCACCTGTCTAACTTTGGTTTTGCACAATAATCACTGCACTATTGCACCTTAACACTTACAGTAATTTTACTTTATTTCACTTAATTTTACTTATGTATTTATGTTCTATTATATTGTATCTTTCAATCTAGAACTTCTTGTTAATCTAACTGATATTCGTCTAACTTTGCACAGTTTTTAATAAGCAGATCAGGATACATTTCACTGCATGTTGTCCTGTTTAACTATGCATGTGACAAATAAAGAATCTTGAATCTTGAATCCCTATTCATCTGCATCATGTTGCATTGTGTAACATCAAAGCTGCTATTTTGAATATATGCATGGGTTACATTGCTGTCTTGTTCAGATTGTTAAGCAGAAGTTATTGAAGAAAAAAAAGTTACTATTTTTGCCCAAACATTCTCCTTGATTGAAAGTTTTGTTTTTTGATGATTTGAATAACATTATGATTCAAACTTAAAAAAAATAAAACTAAGCACTTGAATTCTTTCTCTTTATTATAAAAAGAAATCCTGTCCCCTGTCCTGATAGTCTACGATACGTGATCTTCTCGGAAGATAATTTAAAGACCCGCGAGACGAAAGAGACCTGCCACGGTGTGTCTCACAGGAACATAGAATGAGAGTCTTGCAAGACACACCCTACTTACAAGCAATATAAAAAAAAAACAAATCAGTAGTGTAAAGGCAGTCATGCAGCACACACAGCTCCAGGGCTCTCAGTGCATATAAAGTGTGTAAGGTCAATACGGTAGAAATGAATAGGGTAGAAATGAAACATCGACGATTAAACGAAGAAGAAAGAAAAGCATGAAGAAAAGAGACCCAAAAGCAATGGAGTGAAAAAAATGCTAAAAAGAAAAACAATAATCTAGGTGCAAATTTAGAAAATAAGGAACATGATGATCAGCCCAGAACAAGTGGAATGGAAAAAAAGCACGTCCAATCGGCGCAGAGAAATGAGACTCAAATGCGTTGGACAGAAAAAAGAGCAAAAAGAATAATCGAGGTACAAATTCAGAAAATAAGGAAAGTAATTATCAGCCTGGAACAAGTGGAATTGAAAAAAAAGCACGTCCAATCCGGCTCAGAGTTAAAAGACAATGAATAAAAGAAAGTAGAACTTCATAAAGACGTTTACAAACGTTGACGCTAAACACATGCAGAGCAGGTTAGAGACTATGAAACCAATGAAATTAGAAAGGCTCAAAAAAAAAACCAAAAACGGCACTATACACATGTGGAGAAAGCTGCGACAGCAGCTACCCCAACCGAACGTGAGCAGCGTTATATATCCTGCAAGAAAGAATTCAACCACGCCCGTGGCCAGAAATAAAAGACAGGTATTGCTTTTACAACATCACACGAGACCAGGCAGTGAGCCATCATTTAAAACAAATCATCAGACCTCTAAGCTAGCAGTTGTTGGATTGCTTTTGGCAGGCAAACATCATGTGTTCCCAGCTCTTAAAACAACGACATGCGACAGGCAGAAGAGGAAGCTAGCAAGCAGCAAAAAGACAGCAAATGATCCTAAAGCATATCCTTAGCGTACGTTCAGCCGCAACACCCTTCACAACACGAGCAGCATTATACGTCTGGGGAGAAAGAGATGTAACCTCGCGCGAGGCAGGAAATAAAGAAACAAGTATTGTTTTTACAAAACTTTTTAAAGTAAAAGTGAAAATAATGCATATGTAACAATTCACAAGAAAATAACAAACTCTTTAAATTGTAGATTGCCTGCCTAAGGTAAAGTCATCCCTGATGAATGGGGATGTGGGAATAAGGGGTCCTTTCATCGGATTAGCAATATTTCAGATGTGGAATGGCAAAATGGGGGAGGCAGCTTGATGAATGAGGTTCAGCTCAGGGCCAATGACACTGACTGGTAAAAAAAAAATCCCTGTTACTGAAACAGCAATAATAAAACCGTCTACAGCTGTGTGCAGTGGCGTTCCTGAGTCTCTATGTGAGGCTTATATGACTGGTAGTAGTGAAAGCCAAGAGAAAGCTACTGACATGATAAGGGAAGCTCTGAACACAGCGAGAACCAAGACCAAGATAGGAATGTGGAATGTTTATACAATGTATGATACAGGCAGACTCGCACAGGTAACAGCAAAGATGAGGAGATACAACCTACACATACTTGGTGTCAGTGAAAGCAGATGGATAGGATCAGGCAAGTTAAAAACGGTTACTGGAGAAATAATCTTGTACTCGGGCAGAGAAGTTTATCAACACCATGAAGGAATAGAGATAATCTTGAAGAAAGGCTTAGAGAAATGTTTGTTGGAATGGAAACCAGTGAACAGTAGATTGATGAGAATTAGGGTGAAAGGAAAGCAAGTGACTATGACAATAATTCAGTGCTATACACTAACAAATGATAGTGACACTGAAGAGAAAGACCAGCTTTATGAACAACTACAAGCAGAAGTTAAGGAAATTCCACGTCTTGATCTGACAGTTGTCAATGGCGAATTGAACGCCAAGATGGGAAGCAGCAATAAACATAACACAAGAATTATGCATGATGCGTAATGATGAATGAAAACGGTGAAAGACTTGTAAGGAATATCCGTTGAACAGAGGTTTGTAAATGCATGATGTAATCAAAACAGACAACTTTACTATTCAGGTGTTTCGCTAAGCTGCTATATACAGTATATATATATTTATATATATATATATATATATATATATATATATATATATATATATATATATACACATCCATCCATCCATTTTCCAACCCGCTGAATATGAACACAGGGTCATGGGGGTCTGCTGGAGCCAATCCCAGCCAACACAGGGCAGGAACCAATCCCGGGCAGGGTGCCAACCCACCGCAGGACACACACAAACACACCCACACACCAAGCACACACTAGGGCCAATTTAGAATCGCCAATCCACCTAACCTGCATGTCTTTGGACTGTGGGAGGAAACAGGAGCGCCCGGAGGAAACCCACGCAGACACGGGGAGAACATGCAAACTCCACGCAGGGAGGACCCGGGAAGCGAACCCAGGTCCCCAGGTCTCCCAACTGCGAGGCAGCAGCGCTACCCACTGCGCCACCGTGCCGCCATATATATATATATACAGTGGTGTGAAAAACTATTTGCCCCCTTCCTGATTTCTTATTCTTTTGCATGTTTGTCACACAAAATGTTTCTGATCATCAAACACATTTAACCATTAGTCAAATATAACACAAGTAAACACAAAATGCAGTTTGTAAATGGTAGTTTTTATTATTTAGGGAGAAAAAAAAAATCCAAACCTACATGGCCCTGTGTGAAAAAGTAATTGCCCCCTGAACCTAATAACTGGTTGGGCCACCCTTAGCAGCAATAACTGCAATCAAGCGTTTGCGATAACTTGCAATGAGTCTTTTACAGCGCTCTGGAGGAATTTTGGCCCACTCATCTTTGCAAAATTGTTGTAATTCAGCTTTATTTGAGGGTTTTCTAGCATGAACCGCCTTTTTTAGGTCATGCCATAGCATCTCAATTGGATTCAGGTCAGGACTTTGACTAGGCCACTCCAAAGTCTTCATTTTGTTTTTCTTCAGCCATTCAGAGGTGGATTTGCTGGTGTGTTTTGGTCATTGTCCTGTTGCAGCACCCAAGATCGCTTCAGCTTGAGTTGACGAACAGATGGCCGGACATTCTCCTTCAGGATTTTTTGGTAGACAGTAGAATTCATGGTTCCATCTATCACAGCAAGCCTTCCAGGTCCTGAAGCAGCAAAACAACCCCAGACCATCACACTACCACCACCATATTTTACTGTTGGTATGATGTTCTTTTTCTGAAATGCTGTGTTCCTTTTACGCCAGATGTAACGGGACATTTGCCTTCCAAAAAGTTCAACTTTTGTCTCATCAGTCCACAAGGTATTTTCCCAAAAGTCTTGGCAATCATTGAGATGTTTCTTAGCAAAATTGAGACGAGCCCTAATGTTCTTTTTGTTTAACAGTGGTTTGCGTCTTGGACATCTGCCATGCAGGCCGTTTTTGCCCAGTCTCTTTCTTATGGTGGAGTTGTGAACACTGACCTTAATTGAGGCAAGTGAGGCCTGCAGTTCTTTAGACGTTGTCCTGGGGTTTTTTGTGACCTCTCGGATGAGTCGTCTCTGCGCTCTTGGGGTAATTTTGGTCGGCCGGCCACTCCTGGGAAGGTTCACCACTGTTCCATGTTTTTGCCATTTGTGGATAATGGCTCTCACTGTGGTTCGCTGGAGTCCCAAAGCTTTAGAAATGGCTTTATAACCTTTACCAGACTGATAGATCTCGATTACTTCTGTTCTCATTTGTTCCTGAATTTCTTTGGATCTTGGCATGATGTCTAGCTTTTGAGGTGCTTTTGGTCTACTTCTCTGTGTCAGGCAGCTCCTATTTAAGTGATTTTTTGATTGAAACAGGTGTGGCAGTAATCAGGCCTGGGGGTGGCTACGGAAATTGAACTCAGGTGTGATACACCACAGTTAGGTTATTTTTTAACAAGGGGGCAATTACTTTTTCACACAGGGCCATGTAGGTTTGGATTTTTTTTCTCCCTAAATAATAAAAACCATCATTTAAAAACTGCATTTTGTGTTTACTTGTGTTATATTTGACTAATGGTTAAATGTGTTTGATGATCAGAAACATTTTGTGTGACAAACATGCAAAAGAATAAGAAATCAGGAAGGGGGCAAATAGTTTTTCACACTACTGTATATAAGCAAAGGTCTGTGATATGGTTTGCATATTTGTAGGTACAAATCCACAAAGGGAGAAGATGAGTCATGTATCTTAAAATAGTTTTGTATTCCTAAACTTTCAATCCCTACCATCAGACGTCATCAGTGGAAAAGGATTACACACACAGGAAGCAAAGGCAATATATACCAAATGAGATGGGGGGATGGGTTAATAAGGTGGGGTTTGGAGAGTGTTGGTCATGCAGTCTTATTTAATATGTGGATGCTCTTCTTTTTAATCCTACATATACTGAGTTCATGTCCAAGTGTCTGTTAATTGTGTTTTTGTTTTATAGCTACGATTCTGCCAGCTCTCTGGCACTTTTTGTATTAGCATTGAATTTTACTTACACCGTGTCCCAGTTGAACTTGTATGTGCATATGTCAGAGACCGTGGGTCCTTCCTTCTGACAGTACTGTAATGTTCTTGTATAAATATTGCAAGTGTTTTAGATGTTTGTCCAACATATACAGCTGAGCATTCACTGCATGGTATACTGTGTACTACGTCCCATGTCTCAACTGCCAAATTTCAAGCTTTTGGCATTAAAAAGGACTGTTCGCAGAGTAATTGCTGGTTTATGTGCTATTTTGTTGCCTGATCTGGAGAGGATACACGCTGTACTTTCTGATACACCACAATAATAAGGAAGGCTGTGTCAGGTGAATGGGAGGGTCAGGTTGGAGTTGATTGTTTTCTGAGGTCTGTCTCATCTCCTATGTAAGCATCATTTGATAGATGTTATGGGGTAGGCATATTTTAAAATATGTGACCCATCAATATATATATATATATCTATATATATAAACTGCTCAAAAAAAGATCTCAATGGGAAGAAAAAACATGTTGGATATCGATACTGATATGGACTGTGTATGT